>NW_018020737.1:145242-164086 GCF_002006095.1 Pseudomyrmex gracilis
TATACACTCTAGGCTACTAAGTCAGAGCACGCAAAAATCTTCGGGCGTCTTATGTTTTCGGCGGATTCTGATCTTCTGTCGTCTCTCGGCTTTATACCTTTTACTTCGACTCTGTTTTTCATTTCGAATCTGTCGGTTGAGTCGCAATCGATGATCAACGAATATAGTAGAGGTGAGGACAGATAATATATTTGTCACCTCTACTGTCGCGTAAATATACAAGCTTATTATGAAAGATTCGCCGTTAATACAGAGACACGACAAAGATACGACAAACAAGATATTTAATATTTTCTCCACAAGAATATGAAATATATAATTTTGTTCCTACATATATGTATAATACACCGAAAAAATTATATTCTTGTAAGTAGAAGATTTTATACTTAAAAAATCTTCTTAAAGATTTTAGATAATATTCTTCTGAAATTAAGAATATATTCTTTATTTAAGAATATATTCTTAATTTAAGAATATAGTCTTTTTCGAGAGTGAGATATATATGTTTTTCTATAGAGGCTTTTTATATTCTAATCAGTATATATTCTTATCAATATTACTATTTAGAGGATTTTCCTCTTAAAATAAAAAACTCTTCTTGGCGCCTATTTTAGTATAAAATATACTTAAAGTAAGTGGGATATCCTCAAAATAAGAATACAATTTTTTCGGTGTATACATGCATGTTGTAGAACGATATTTCCGATGAGAAATTATACATAAACTTCATACACTGAGACTTCATGAATGATTATTACGAGGAGAATTAGGTTGATTGTGCATACATATTATATCGCTTTAATAGTTGATTAAGCGTATTCGTATGAATATTGAAATACGTTATATACTCGCTAAGTAACAATTAATTTCGGCGCGATTACGAACGCGTAATAATCACATTATCAGGCGCGTGAACACACATACCCGCAAACTTCGGGGGTGCGATTATTGAAAACATATATTAGTATATGTATATATATAGCGTTTAGAGAGAGAAAGCGGGGTCTATAACTGTAAAATATATACGAAGCGGGAATATCGTAAGAAATGCCACTTAAGATATATAAACTTGCGCGAGAGGCACTTTGCCTGATCGCGTGGCCCAACTTTTGGCTGAAGTTTTCGCGGATTATAAATTCGCGCGCGCGCGCGATCTCTCCGCTCGCTGTTGGTCGGAAGGAGAGAGGTGTGGATCGAAAAAATTTCAACAAGAACCGAAGTTGGACGCGTATCGTACGAATCGAACTTTCAGAAAACACTGTAGCCGACATTCGGGGTCGTATAACACATACAACCCGCCGGGGTTCGCGCCGGGGCAACTACCTACCCCCCTACGTACCCCCCCCCCCGAGATAAATCGCTCGGGCAAGTTTCCATTTTCATAATCCGAGAGCGATTTGCGTGGAGTTTCGCGTTGCACGTTGTCGGGCGCGTAATTTACGCGAAAAAATCCAGATGATCGACCCGTTAATTTCGTTCGCAGCTTCTCTCGCGCGGCGTAACTCACGAAGAGAGCTAAATCACTCTTTCTCGGTGGTAGGCGGTGTAAAAAAAAATTCCTCTAGTCGGCGTGCATCGTACATTTTCTTCTTGCGTTTATTTACGAAAAGGTAACAGGCCAACTGTGAAGGGAAGAAATATCCCGATATCGGAAGTTGGCAGTTAAAAACTCTCTTCTTCTTGAAACAGCGGAAGCGAAGCGGAAATCGGAATCTTAGTTTCAAAGTTTTGGAGAAGAAAAAAAGGATATTGAAATTCTGCTTGACGCACGTAGGACACTTTTTTTTTTATCGAGATCGAAATGAACAATAACATTGACTTTTGATCTCTTCTAAAAAAAAACAAAAACAAAAAAAAAAAAAAAAGACAATTCAAATCGGCTCGAATTTTTGTCGACCGAATTTACGATCGGTGTGCCTACAATTTTTATTCTCGACCATTGTTGGAATAATATAAAACAGAGAGAGAGAGGAGAGCGCGACTGCACCGGAAAGTCGTGCGGGAAAATTCGATCTGGTTTCGAAACCCCTTCGCGTTTTCCGGAAGAAGTAATCGAGGAAAGTTTAACGTTCCGGAAAAAGCGTAATATCTTAGGGGCGGCTGCTACGCTCCAACGAGAACAAAACCCGCAAGCGTCGCCTCTCAAGTACAATTCGACGGTAACGAAGCGAGCGGATGATGATCGTAGGGTTTCGTCGCGTGTATATACGCGCGGATGAAAACATTCGGGCCTTCGATATCCCGAGGGAGGGTTGGGAGCTATGGAGATACGGTCATTTTGCCGGAGAACCCGAAAGCTCTGGACTGGCTCTCTGGATCGCTCCTATATATTCGGGACAATGACCCCCGGTGTGTGTGTCGAACGTCTTACGTTTTCCTCCCCGTACCCTTCGTATCCGCCCCCTTCGATCGTCGACTTTGCTCGTTGCAGCTGATTGCGGTTCGATCTAACGGAAGCTCGATTCGAGTTAATACCGTCGCGATAATGTCACGACCCGAGTCTCTCTCTCTCTCTCTCTCTCTCTCTCTCTTTCTCTCGCTCTCCTTGCGTTAGAGAAAGCAGAAGTAAGGAGATACGGCGTCTCTTTGTATATATATCCACGTCCGCCTCTCCTTCCTCCTGTTCGCTTCTGACAATCGCGGGATCGGTTTGTGGTATCTTTCCCTCTCGTCCTCCTCCGTCTTAATTCTGCCGCTGCTCGGGTCTGTCCTTATTCCCCTTTTTTATCGCTTTTTCTTGAATATCTCGATCTCTCTCTTCTCTGTGCCTCTCATTTTCTTTTTCTTTTTCTCGATACGCTGCATTAGAGTTTTTATCTCTCTTTCATACCATTCACTCTGTCCTCTTGACTTCCTTTTCTTCCGCGATGTCCTTTCATTCCCGCGCCTCATTCGGACTCTATTCTGGTCGGGACGATCGATTCGCGAAGATGATGGGGGAAGTTTCGCCCTTGGCGAAATCACCGGCGAAGGATCGCCGCAGAATTGCCGGAGGGGCAGCGGCGACGGCGACGGCGACGGCGGCACGGGGGATAATCTCAGGGATGAAGAGAGGAGATTCGCGTCAGTTGAGCAGACGTTGAACGCTTTTACGGGGATTTTTAAAAATGTCGGATGATGACGAATAAAAACGAGTTTACGCGACGCAACTTAAAATTCCGGTCGGTACGCGAGTCGGAGGATTTTGGATTTTTTGATCGAAACGTCTTCCGGCGCCACTTGACTGTTTGTTTCGCGAATCAAATGCGATTGTGTACAACGGTGTCGCGTGTATCCGCCGCTCGAAATCAAATTGGAAGTGAAAACGTCGAAAAGTCAGTTAGAAATTAATTAAATTTCTCGTTAAAACCTTGCCAATCTTGGATGGTTATTGCGATTCGCGTTATTCCGCGTCGATATGGCGTGTATCTATGTATTTTAAACCACGCTCGTCGCTTATAAACAGAACAACTCTCTCGTGTCGTTATATTTATTATCGCGTGTAATCGCATTTAGAGCGACTATAATTATATATCTGTTATCAAATGCGCGGTTATCAAAACCGTTGTTTGCAAATGTTTGTTCCCGGAAATAAGTCACTCGATACGACATAAACTCATCCGCTATCGGAGACGACGATAAGCGCGTGGAACGAAGGTCGAGTCTCTTGATCTCTCTGGTCCGCTATCAATCGAAACGAGATTTCGCACTTATCTCCGATAATTCCGGGTACACTGCGCAAACATTATGCGATCCCCCGTAAACACCGTCTCGTTGTATGCGCGCGCACACATACATCCTGCGCGTGCAGCATCCGCAGAGTGTGGCATCCGCGCGTCGAATCCACTGTGCCAAAAATATATCACGCGCGCAATCGAGCGGGAAGAAAGTTCTTTCCACAACGATATTTTATGATTCTCTCGAAACGCGATATTACGTTACCGCGTATATATAAATGATGTATGATTCCGAAGAATGAATTCACCGTTTTGTATTATTGGTGTGGGAAGAGAAGTTTCCTCGCGCGCCGGCCGCGCGTTCAACGGTCGATCGATCGCGTTTTTTTATTTTATCACGCGGGATAATTAAATCATCTCAGAAATACGCGCGACACATTTTTTATCTTCCATAAATGTCGCGCTGGTACTCCAACGGAAATGCGACAATTATTTTGTTTACGAGTTTCGCCGTGATCCTCCCCCGACATTCTCGCGGGGGACTTTGGAATTCTAGCACCTCTCGTAGATCAACGCTTACGCCGCAACGTTGAAAAAAAAAAAAAAAACTCGCAACGGCCGCAATGTCACCCTCAACGTCGCGCGGCGTCGTCGTCGAAGCCCCTAGACTTATTGTCGCGCTGAACCGGTCGCGTGCCATCCATATATTTCCGCTTAACGCACCATCAAATGGAAGGGGGGAGAATCCGGGGGACGAATTTAATCTATTTATCGCGGTAATCCTCCCTTTCTCTTCCCTCCTTTCGCTCTTTTCTTTCATCCGGGTGCACTACTACTCGGTATACTACTTTCCGACCAACTTCCTCCAACCACTCACCCCCTCCCCCTTCGTTCTCGTGCCGCCTTCTGCAATCTCTCCTCCCCTTTTCTCTACGTGCACTGTGGGTATGTGTGTGTGTGTAATGTATATGCATATACTATACATATGCATACACGCATCTCTCATCTACCTCGTGTTACTTCATAGCGGCGGCTTGTAACTTGGGCTTTCCCGCGCCTTCGTGTGCTGCAGCGGCACAATTAGTGCGCGCCATTAGTCAGCAGCGCAGCCTTTTCCTCCTACATACAAAATTGTGTCTCGCTAAAGGCGCCTCTGTGTCTACTCGAGGGAAGAGAAAGGGTAGATAATAGGTACGTGCGCGCGCGGGGGGATGGCGAACCCTTCTCTCTCCACGGGGTTGATGTTGCGATGAGCGAGCGAGAAGTTGAGGGCGGGGGAACGATGGTTGGCGTGGCTCAAACAAATATTAGCAAGGATAAGGGAGAGAAAGAGAGAGAGAGAGAAAAAGAGAGTGGGAGAGAGAAGAGGGTGACTCCACCCCCATTACACACGGTAGCGCTTGAAAGATGCGCCAAAGTGTCTTCTTTTCCATGTGATCGTCGGGATCGTCTTTTGTTATTCAGACCTCGTGTGTGTGCCTCAGCGCGGCGTGTCGGGAGGGGGGGGGTGTCGTTATCGGTATCGGGTTGTTCCGGGTGTGCTTAAAATTTAATTTCGCGCCGGAGTGGCAGCATCGAATTCTTTAGTTGGACTTTGGAATTCGGGAGGAATTTTTGGAACGTCGGCCTCAATACGTCCGGGATCTTGTTAGAGAGACTCGAATTGGGACACGCGTGGGCGTTCGCGTTCGTGTGTACATCTTTGCTAATTTATTTAACAAAATTTCGTTGTTGCAAGAGAGATAATTTTTTCGAAAATCGCAATCGCGCGATATAATTGTTGCCTGTGTGCAAAATTGAAAGAAAGTCAACTGTATATATAAAAAAAAATAGTGTATTTAAAACAAAAGAACAAATAATTCCATTCACATTGAGTTTATTAAATAATCTCTGATTTTTCAGAACGCATCTCCGTGTGTTCAGTGACAAATAAAAATAATTGTTACGGACAAATAATTTTTTTAAAAACATTTTACACCACTTATTGTTAGACGCATTTTATCTTCTCATCGCTTGTTAGCGACCAAATTATTTTTGCTTTTTCACAGTCTTTATTTTTTTGCAATATGCAGTTAATTAATATTATTAACAATTATTACTTGATAAATCTGTGTGTTGATAAATTTGCGTTTCATTTCCGCATTTAGTATTTTAGCATGACTTCGTATTACGTAATTAATATATTACGTATGTGTAATTTCATCACAGAAATATTCACAATTAAGAGATAAAAGACAATATATCGCTAAATCTGTTATTTACAGTGAAAGTATATTATTTGCATATTGCATTTAAATTTTTTAATAATAATAACTGCGCATAAATTATTTCCAATCCTTTATCAAAACGCGCGCGAATCAATGACGATTTCGCGCGAATAACAAAAGAGGAGGTCACACGTATCTCTTTTTGTTAAATAACAAAAATAATACATCGATAAAAAGAACAAAGCAAACACAAGAGAGAAATGCAGAAAGATAGTTGGTTATCGAGCATATAATCAGCAAGCGATTGGTTTTACAATATCCGAATCGGAAATTTGTAAATATACAATAGCAAAAGGTATATTTTTACACCGCATATGCGGACTCCTGTATTTTTACTCTATTTTTTCGCGATAAAAATCAGTTAGAGTAAATATCAATGCGCGGATTATATCCAGGACGCTTGTTCCTTGTATCGGTTATATTGTCAGTTTTGTTTTGTGTAATATATCTAAAATCCTACGTGAATTTGATCTCGAACAAATATAAACAGAGTGCGCGGCACTCTGTTGTTGTGACACGCGAGAAAATTTTGGCGCCAAGAGCAAAAAACGCGTGCGAACATATGTGTTAATCGTTAAGGCGGGCGGCAAATACGGAACGAATTCGCGTGTTCTCCTAAAAGCGTGTGAGATGTACGATGAAAAGCTTGTTTCGAAAGTGTATTTGAGGCGCCTTTCCGCGGAGCTGGACGTTAAACTCTATTGTGAGGCGCCGCACAAGAGGTCGTCCCTGCCTTTTTCCCCGCCAACATAGAAAATAATGGCCGGTAAAGGCGCCACTATGTCTACCGTTAAGGAAAAGCCGCCGCGCGGACCGGCGAGGGGTAATACGCACATGCACCTTTTTCAAGCCGAGACGACAGGAAGAGAGACCGCAGTATATATCACGCACGTCGGAATACGCCTGAGAAAAAGAATTTGCGCTATCGCACCACCGATATTATCTGAAAATATAGTCGACCGCGCGCGTCTTCGAATTTCCAACTCTCTCTCTCTTCGTTCTTCGAGAACTATAATATTTTCTTATTTTTTTTCTGCTTTGCTTTAGTAGCGAAAAATAACGATTACGTTTTGTCTCTTTTTTATTGTTTATTATTTTATTTTATTTTACTAGCCACAGGCGCGCGTTACGCGCACGCGCTATTATTGTTTTTATTTTAACGTGTCTCAGTGAACACAACCTGTCGTCGCGATGACAGCTAGTATATATGTCTTACAAACTATATAATACATATTAGAAAGAGGTCAGAAATAACGTATGAAAATCAAGATGAAAAAAATAGTAAGAAGAAGAAGTGGGAAAACAACACGTAACGAAAGTCACGTGACAGGGAAAAGAGTAAAAAAGAGAATATTATATATAACATATAATACACACACACACATATATATGTATATATATATATATACTGTAATTAAAATTATTGACCCCAAGGTCGCGCGGCCGAGGTCAGTGACCCCGCGAAGGCCGCGCGGCGGGGTCAGTAACCCCGCCGCGGTCACGCGACCGAGGTCAGTAACCTCCCCCTCCCCTACCAAGGTCGCGCGACCGGGTCAGTGACCCCGCCAAGGCCGCGCGGCCGGGGTCAGTAACCCCGCCGCGGTCACGCGACCGAGGTCAGTGATCTTACTGTAGTATGTGTATAATATATATAACACAATATAAAGTATAATATTATAATATATAATAAATTCTATGTATATAATATTATTTAGTGTTATATATAATATAAATTAACAGTCACGTTACTTTAGCCACATGTTGTTTTTCTACTCTTTTCCGTCGCGTGACTTTACTTCAGTCACGGTTTTAATTTTTTCCACGTGTACGACGCGAACTGTCAAAATCGCTTTTCCGTCATTATTTACTACTCTCTCGATCTTACCGATTCGATTCGACTCGATCAGCCAACCAATTAATCGGCAACGTGGAAAAGAGGCAATAGATGCGATATGTTCGACTCAAAAACGCGCACTTTGCGGTACACATGAATTTTTTTTATGAGGGATTACACTCTGTGTCAGTGTTTAAATATAATTTTTTTTGTATCCAATATAAAAGTAATTTAATGAAGAGAGAAATCGGAGAGAGACGGAAATATTCTAATGACTTTGCGGCGAATGTTCTCTCGGGCGTTTGGTTTGATTCTTACTAACCCCGATTCGACGTCTGAATGGAGCTTTAAAAATCAGTCGACAATAAAGAAACACTATATATATATATATATGTACATGCTATATATATATGTACACGGCGCGAAAGAGAGAGAGAGAGAGAGAGAGAGAGAGAGAGAGAGAGAGAGAGAGCCCTCGAGGTACTCGTTTTCGAGACACTGAAATTCAGAAAGATCCATCAGGCAGAAGAGTACTCCCTTTATGATTGCACATTGTGCAGCGCCGCAAGACGACACCTGCACCATTCATAAAGGCCGGATTACTTGGCTATGCACACGTCGTAAGAGTATTAACTTCGCTCTGCCGCTCTATACAACACACGTACACATGCGCGCGTATATACAGGGTGTTCCAAGATCCGGTAAATGTTTAATTCCGCAGCTTCTCGGCTTTAAACGAACAAATCTGGAAACATCAAAGCAGATGAAGTTCGCGCTCGAGACACAACATCTCGAGAAAATCGTCGACTGAATTTCATCATCGATCCATATTTTTTGTTTGTTCCATCATTATCGACTCGCATTTGAATCCGAAGAGAAATTCAAACAAGATGGAAATTTTTTTTTTTTTCCACACAATTTGCGTCGAGCAAACTTTTCCTGTTGTTTTCGATTAAATCGACAGATCGACTTCGGAAATTTTTTTTTTTATCGAATTTTGAAACAACATTTGATTCAAAAATTAATCAAATAATCTGTGAAATCTCGTTCTCATTTTCCGATTTCAAAACATCCTGTACATCGACTGGCCCGAGGGCCAAAGAAGCATTCAGAGAACTCGTTATTGCTAGTTGATGCGTGATTATGGTTTTGTGTGTGTGTGTGTGTGTGCGTGTGTTTCTGTCAGTCGATGCGAACAGCTCGTTTTCCGGACGAGTGTATGTCAGAATTTCGCCGCCGTGTATGGGTTCGCAGTTTAAATGTTCGTTAGGGAGGCATCAAGCGCGAGCGTAGGAGTGCACCCTCTCGCGCGTTCTCAAGCATCTTCGTGTCAGCTCGCGCGAGCGCGCGATGATGGCGCCTCGCAACGCAATGCGAAGTAACGAGTCTCGAGTGCCGCTCTTCAAACCTCCCGTTCCCGAAGTGGAAACGGCTTTTGAAGCACCTGAAACACTTTCCTGCGCGCGCTATTTATGCCCGAGCCGGGTGTCGTGTTTACTTTAAGCTCAGTCGGTCCTTGTCGAACCGCAGGAATTGCGTCAAATACGACTAAGCGCACGGCGTGTTTTTTTTTATTTGCAGTCTCGGTTTCCAAATTTTTCTTGTAATTTTTTTTGCACGAAAAAAAAAAAATTAACTTATTTCTTCGATTTTTGCTGAAAATATCGGCTCCGTGTCGTCTTTCAAGCGTGCGGTAGGGGGTACAGATGATTTAACGACGATCAGAGAGAGAGAGAGAGAGAGAGAGTTTCTCCGGAAGAAAAATCGTGCGCGAAATGCAACGCGCGCGACCCGCGTGCATTTCGCGCAACGGGCACGAATTCGATTCCTTTCGCAAAATTGAAAAATCGCTCGGTTTTAGAGTATCGCGGCTACTAGAAATTAAATTAGAAAAAGAGAGCGCCCCGCGCGCGGATCGTGCATGCACACGTTCTATTGTTTCGCTCGCGAACACCCGATTGCATATACGTGCATATGTAGTGTATTCTCTTTCCCTCTCCGGAGAGGGCTCGTGCGCTGTGTTTCTCTGGCCCCGCACAGTTTATGTTAACGTATCGCGCTGTTCCGCGCGTGTTTATATCGTATATTCAAGTAGTTGCCAAGTAATACTAGAATTTTGTATAAAAGCGCGGCACGGATGTACGAACGCAAAGCGTCTGAAAATCTTACGCCCTAAGTAGAGAGGATGCTGCGCGCAAGAGGATTACACGCGCGCCCTTTTATTATCCTCGAGCTACACGTTTTCATTAATTTTCTCGCTTCATTAAAGACCAAAACGCACGCGGCGCGATTGTTAAATTAAACCTTATCTCTTGTTCCGATTTGTCTTTTCTCCCTGCGAGTTTAGAGAGAATCTCGGATCGCGTGCGCGTTACGCAGGCATCATCGTTACAAATTGGTTTGAGATAATTTTGCGTCGCAATTTTCCAAGCTTTGTTCGCGCGACGCACCTCGAAACACGCAATATTGCACATTTTCGCAAGGACGCGACGTTTCCTCGCTATATGTGTATTTTTCAATGTCATTCGGAAATATGTTGTGCATTCTCGCGCGCGTCATTAATATTAAAACGTTTCATTCACATTATAGCGCACGTAACCCGCCGCACGACTCCGCGACGTTGCTTGAAACTATAAATATTGTAGACGTTATACCGCTTCGCAACATAATCCTCTCGTTGTGCGGCTGGCACTATTTATAATACATGGACGAACTGTGTCGCGGTGTTACACGGACTGGGGGCGCGTATTATACGTTGCGCGGGTCACTTTGCTTCGGGAGGTAAATAAAGGATCGAGAACCGTCCATTATTGCTAATTTGTAAGCTGAAAATCGTCGCTGCTGATGTCCTTCATATATTAATGCTCGAACCTCTCTCGGCTCAAGTTGCGGTCGCATTAATAATTTTATTGCGATATTGTTTGGCGATTCGTTTTAATAATACACACGCAATATTGCTATATAATGCAACACGCGGTCATATTGTGCGCACGAGCGATATTGTAAGCAATTAACAATACGCACAGTTATTATGCGCAATGCTATTGCACGCAAAAGTTGGATTTTCATAGTCGAGTGAATTTTAAAAAAGAATTATTTTTACGCACACACGTAAATAAAACGACAAAATGTATTTTAACGAAATTAAAAAAAAAAATTCTAAACGAAATGAAAAAAAAAAACATTCTCAATCGTCTTAAAATCGTCGCGTTAATTTTACGTCTGACTTATTTTTTTGTATTTCTTGTTTTAGCGTGTATTTATATTTTAAGAACCAAATTGGAATATTATTAAATTCAAAGGTGTGAGAAATATAAATTTAGTCTCGTAAATTTTCTGCAAAGTGCGCGATAAAATCGAAATTGCGAATATTTCCCGAGGAAAATTTAGAATCGCGAGAAGAGAGAAGAGAGAGAGAGAGAGAGAAATGATTCTGAGAATTGAATAAGCGCGCGGAATGACACGAACTTGGCGAAAAGTTCGGAGAGTGAATTCGCGCGCATCTTTGCGAGCGCGAGATTATGACAAGCTGTTGCGTCGCGCCGCGCGCAAGAGAACGTCGCGTCGTAAATCCTTTTCCCCTTCCCCTGCTGTTGCTGCGCTGTGTGTTGCGGTGTGTTCTTACACACCGCAAATTCGTGACAGTTAGTGACAGAAAGTTCGCTCTGTTATTTGAATAAAATTTGAGTCACGCCGCCTGTGTAACGGAGGGGGAGGGGGGGGCCGGCTTTGCTATATGCGCTTGTCGTGCCGCCCGCGGCAAATCTTGCTCTCTGTTATTTGCATCACACTGCGCGTTGCAGCGCGGCTCTAGACGAGAGTCTACAGTTGACGTAAACTTTGCGTCACATCGCAAATTGCAACATTTCCTCCCTTTTATGTTAATTGTGATAATAATTCCCGCGTCTTTACACGGGCGCGGATCACAAGGCGCACAGTGAGAATTATTGTTTTGCCTTTTGTAAATAAGACGAACGATTCCGAACAGCGAACAACCGAGTTTCTTCGACGCGAATAATTTCGTCGTATAATATATAAACGTGGTAACGCGTCTCTCCCTTTGTACGGTGAGATGCAGCGGCGCGCGTGCAAGCAGTTTTCGACGACGTTCCGACGCCTCATATCGTTATTTCGGTGTTTTCAAGTTAGCTCGCGTAGTCGCGTAGTCTTACGTTAGAATTAGAAAAGTTTAATCGAAACTATAGAACGTAGGGGGGAACTTGTCGTTCGGGAAAAAACTTCGGGACGCGCGTGATGACCATAGCAAATTTGGCCGAAGATGTTTCGGCCAGCTGTCGTTCTTCCGCCGGAGAGTTTCGCAGGACATTGAAAGAGAAGCGAATTGTTTTTTCGACTCTGCGTGAGAAGAAAATCAATCTCTCCTCTTTCGAGATGCGCTCGCGTCTCGTCGCTACGATATGTGTTGCGCGATACGTGTGTTTGATATAACAGACGTGTTGTCTCGAGCGCAACCGCGATCTTTAATTAGAAATTGAATTGAAAGACGTCAATGAAAACTAAGAGCTAAGAGATGTAGGTTTTTTTTTTCTTCTTCTTCTTCTTTTATAGTCTCATGTGCGAACGAGAACGTGTAATTGCTCGACGGGAATTGCTTCTTTTATTTTTTCACAATTTATTAAATTCATACATGGAAGAGAGCTTTCCAACCTTTTTAACGTAGAACGGGTAGTTAGTAATAATGTTATAAAACAAAGTCAAGTGTCGAGCATTCGAGCAGAGGCTGTATCATTAGACACAACACAAAGGATTCGCGTTACACTTCGCTTCGTAAAACTGCATCTAGCAGTTGGATTTTAATGAAAACTAACATAAAAGACTGTGTTTTAATGAATATATCCATCTTGTATTATTTAATTGCAACAAAAGCGATTCTCACGACTGTTTTTAATAATTAAACATCTTTTCTCGTGCGTATAATGTGTGTGTAGTGTACGTGTTTGTGTGCGTGAATTGGAATGTTTTTTTTTTTTTTTTATTTACGCACGACGCGTGCGTTCCGCGCTTTTACATGTTTTCATTCAATTACTTGTAATTTTCCAGATTAACAGTCTCAGTAATTAACTTTTTAAAAAGCCGGCATTTTTTTCTTGAAATCTTTGTAGAATTGATATCCTAGTTTTGTTAACATGTACGTTGTATATTTTATGCAAATTTATGAAGTTGACACTACAGTGGCTGCCGGTCCTTTGAGCGAATATTTTATTTAAAGAAAAAATCCATTTCTATAAAATATTCATTCACACAAAATAATTTCGTTAATAACGTCTTCGGTGTCTGTTATTTATCAGATTGTTATTTACCAAAAATTTTTTATTAAACCGCGACTTTTCATTAAAATGCGTTTGTTGAAATGACAAAATTAGCTTCAAAAATCAAATCAAATTGTGAAAAAACATAATGCGACAATTATGTGAGACGCGCGTCTCTCTAACGGCCTCGGGGAAGAGAGGACAATATCGCAATTCTTCATCTGTCGCGCGCGCAACAAGAAGCGGCGTGCAACCGCCAAGAAGAGACGGTCAGAGGTGTTTTGTTTTAACCGCGTCATTAGATAAAATACTAACCCACGTGATGTATTGTATATATACATTATTATGTATATATACAGCGAGTACTATATATTTATAGTACTCGCTGCTGTACAAAATGACAACCGCTCGCCGGTTAATCCGCCAGGTTAAAGCGAAACCCCCGTCTCCGCCGCGGGCGCAGGAAAATTGAAAAGAGAGACATCGCGACGGTTGTGAATGCAGTTTGCTCTCCCGGTCGCGAAATTACACTCGCTCGACTTCATTCGGGACACAATGGCGACAAAGCGGCGGCGGCGGCGGCAACGATAGCGATGGCACGCGAGTCTCGATGCGGGTGGCAAAGCTTAAAAAAAAAAAATTAGTTACCGAAGTTGCCGCCACAAGACCGCGATTCTACACGGACGGAGAAATTAACTCAGAAATCTCGATTTAAGATACGTTGGAGTAAATTTTTTTATTTCACATCGCACTGATAATAAACGACTGATGTTAACGTCTGATGCGCAAATACGACGGCGCGGTTGTTATATTATTATTCGCACGGTTTTTTTGATTTGTCGTGTGAAAAATTTTTGCCGACGACGCAAAGCAACGCCGCGCGGAATTTCACACGAAATGTGCAATACGTTGGAAAATAGCAAGCGAGAACTCGCGAATATTAGCGGTGTCTATAAATTCCAAACTTTGTAATGTAATTCAAAACGGGACAAATGTAAGTTACTCCGACGTGGAGTGATGTATTATTAAGCGTCAGGTGCGATATAATTTATGGCCCCCGCGTGGTTCTTACGCTACGCGCGCGGCGGCGCGCGTTTGCGAAATTTGTTCGCACCTTCCTTTTTCGCATGTTATTAGCGAGGAGTGGCGAAGTGAATTTCCTTCGGCCATGAATACGAAAATAGGGATAGGAATATAAAATTTTTTTACACGAGAGTGCGCACGCACTCAGCTTTTTGTGTACAAACGAGTTTTCGCCGGCGTCTCTCGTTATTCGTCGGTGTGTCGTTTTTTGTCCGAACCTGACGCTGTGCGCGCGCGCACAGCCTCTAACTCGCGCGCGCGAACAAGTTTCCGCCCGCGCGATTAATGTCTATAGCCGAATTTATTTGCCGAACAACTTGACTGCAGTCGTAAATAACACGTTGTACCATCCCCTGCTTTCGCCGCGGTAAGTACAAATGTTTCGCGGCGCCTCTAGCCGCGCGCGCCACGCTTCCTTGGCACAATAGCCTTGAATTTCTCTTTATCTCGTTTCTTGATGTTTCGGCTGAAGGGGATATTTAAGTTGCTTCGTTAAAAACTTTTGGATTTACCCGCAACTGTAAAACGGTTTCCTCGCGAGCGAGCGCGCGAGCGCGCGCGCGGGAAGGAGCGCAGCGGAGATACAACGCGGTTGAAATACTCGGAGAAAACTTCAAGATTGAGTTCGTTACGCGACAAAGGCGTCGAGCCTTCGTTTCGGAAATGAGGTGGGAGAGAGAGAGAGAGAGAGAGAGCTTTGAATTAAAATCGGGAAATCGCGTACACTTTGCTCTCCGGAGATATCAATTCGCGAGAAGCAGCTCGAAAACGAATCGAAGGAAAAACGAGTGTGTTTTCTTCAAACAGATCGAAGGATATACACGTGGATTCGGATGCTTCATCTCGTTCTCCGGATCTCTCTCTCTCGAGAGAGAGATCGGCTTCTGCTCACGCGTTTTAATTAAAACTTGCCCCGGCTCGCGAAAGAAACTTTGATCGATTGCAAAAAGCGGATTACTTAATTCTGTAGAAAAACGAATATAAAGGAGGACCTCCTCGTCCTCCTGTCGGACGAAATCTCCTTCCCTTTTACATCCGCGCGGATGAGCACGTCTCGGGAGGGGTTCTTCTTCCTCTCCTCCGCCCTCCTCTCTTTTTCCGCTTTCACCGTCCGTCAGGAAAGTTACAGCTGACAGAGAAGAGATATCCAAGCTCCGGAATATCCGAATCAAACCCGACGGAACAAAGGCGGGAACAAAAAATGCGGCGAGAAGTTTCTGCGGCCGCAACTGCGCCACATTGCGCCCGCCCGTTACGCGGGTGTCGCGGAGTCGAATTTATCCGCGGGTTAAAGCCGTAAAATCGGCTCCAAAGCGCGCGGCGGCGGCGGCGGCAGAAGCGGCGACGGCGGCGGTGGGTCTCGAAACTGGCGAAATCGTATTACCCGATGAATATGCAGCGCGATTTTGCGGCCGAAAGTTTTCAGTCGTCGCGCGCTTGTAACTCGCCGCTCGCTGTTTCTGCTTCCGCGCTTCCGGAAGCTAGTCCTAGAGTCTCTCTCTCTCCCTCCCCGCACTCCCGACAACCGAATTCTCAGAACCGTATTCTAATTAGGACAAAAAGAGCGGAATACATCACGCGGCTGTTCCCCGAATCACAATCCGTGCCCCGAAATTCCGTTCGGGCTCTTCTTAATTGGCCTCCTTCGTCGTCGCTATACCGGGCCGCGCGCCTGTTATATACGCGGGCAAGAAATCATTCGGAGATACGCGACCGGAAATTAATTAAGAATCACACGTGAGCTCGAGCGACGATTAAGTCGTATCATTAATTGTGCGATCGGAGTCAGTGGGTTAGTCGGTTTTTTTTTTTTTTTTTTTTTTCTGAAAAGGTCGACGACTTTTGACACTTTTCATTTTATATTTTCAACGGCAATTCATTTATTTATTTATTTATTTATTTATTTTTTCACACAATCGTTAATCACGTTCTCTCAGTGACAAAGAAGGGAAACAGAAAAAAATTTCACGCTCTATTTGTTTGGTATTGTCGGTATTATTATTTTTAGAAATTTAACCGAGAGTACGGAATTAGATTTCTGGATTTGATCCGTTCGGATAACGACACGCGCTCGCGAATAATTCGCTTTCCTCGGAACATAATTTGATTTCTCTATCGGTGCTAAATGTACTCTCGTTACCCAATTTCCCGATCGAGCTATCGCTTCGAATTACTATCTAATTCGTTATGGCCGATAAAATCTATCGTCGCACCGTTTCCGGCGAAAACAAAATCGCGAAAATATCATAGCTCGACGTGACAATGTCGAGATGATGTCGTCAAAAACTCATCGAAATAAAACACCTGGAATATCACCGCAAGGATCGATTGCGTTTTCGTGCTCTTTTTCTTTTTTTTTGTATTTTTTTTTTTTTTTTTTTCTAAATATACGGAAACGACGTGAAAAAAACAGCGGAAGTATTTAAATCGTTAAAATTAATTAATATTCTAGTATCTGAATTTGTGATAACAATTCTTGTTTGTTATTCCGCATATAAACATCTGTCTCTTACTTAGATTTTTGTATTTTTATAGTTGCGTTTGTTTCCGCTTGTTTGCGTCAAAGTAACAAACATTGAAGGTAACGCATTTACGTTCGCACATTTCGCCGAGAGAAACGCGCGCCGGCGAAAGAAAATTCTTTACGAGAACGGGCGCGGCTTAGCGAGAGCGCATCTCTCGTCGAGGCGTGACCGACCGAAAATTATCGAGAAAACTAGAATTTCCCGGTTGGCCATGAGACGTCGTAACGATATAACGTGTATAGCGCCGGGGAAAACGAGTTGAATAGCTTGTTCAAGGATTTCTGCCTGGCAGTATGCAGCTGCAGCTCCCTGTCGTAACCTACCTACCTACCTACCTATCTTACCTGTTCTTATACCCTTCTCCGTCGTCGTCGCTCCTCTCATTCTTGTTGTTTCGTATAGTCCGTGTCTTTTAACGCTGCCTCGAGGCTACGAGCTCTCCGGTCGGTTTCAACACGGGGGGGGACTGGAGAGAGAACCCGACCGAGTCACGGCAAGCGACATTTGATTTTTGTTAAAAACGAACGCGGATAATAACGTCCCATAATTAGAATTGCGGTTGACCTTTTCTCTCGTGATTTTTGCCTTTTTTTTTTTCTTCTTCTTTTACATTCAATGCTCTATTTTCCGTTCGCGAGCTTTTGTACGCGCGGTCAAGAGGGTCTCTCTCCGCCTCTCTTCTTCTCGTTTTCGTTTGCTTATTTGTGAACTTTTTCACGGCGGTGGTCCCAATTTGCTACGCGTCTCTAATTTCAACGTTACATCACGTCGACCTTTAAAAAAAACGCGATAAACATTCCAGTACCGATATCTAGTCTAACTCTGTCTTTCTCCAACTTTTTTTTGCGGGTTAAAATTCTCTACTCGTGAACCTTTGCGTGGTTCTATTTTTTTAAACTGCAAAATCCGATTAAAAAACCTGTTTGCCGTCTTGGCAAAAAAAAAAAATAAAAGAGAAACTCCGCAGTTTGAGCGCGGGGAAAAATTATTTATTACTCATCTCTTCCTTATCGGAGAGAGGAAGTAGTCGTATATGTATAAGATGAGCGGATATGACTTTGATGCATATCTGAGGGAAGCTGAATGTACTCCCGATGTCGGGATCGAAGTCAGGAAATGTGGGGGGGCCCCTCCCTCTCTTGCCGCCAGCGCAAAGATCGTTATTCGTCAATGCATTTCAATGTAAAGAATAATAATACGGTATGTTATCCTCCCGGACTGCATAATAATGCGCGCGCCCGAAGAACGAAGAGAGTGAGAAAAAAAGGAGAGAGAGAGAGAGAGGAAGGTACTACGTCGTCATTATTATCACGGCGAACGTTGTCGGATTAAAATTCAACCGCTCTTGCGGGCGTGCGCACTATATTCATTTATTCTCATTTCTCTCTCGTCGGAATCGCGACAATTCAAAGAGATTTAACGTCGCGTTACACTTAATACCGTTCGCGTACGGCTTTACGCGAGATATAATAAATTATATCGTAAAAGTCGACTCTTTAAACATTAAAGAGCGACTTTTACATTTTTTCGCGCGGATCCGGCTCTAAATCTGCCGAACCGGGCCGGTAACTCGTGAAATTACTGCGGTTCGAAGGAATTATTAAATCTCGCGCGAGGCCTTTTTCTCGCGCAAAAAACTGCGCGAGAGAACGGCGGGACGTTGTGAATCGATACGATTGCTTTCTCTCTGTCTCTCTCTCTCTCTCTCTCTCTCCTTCTTCTTGTGAAAGGCAAAGGGATTAAGATCTGTTTAAATCATTTCGATTTTCGTACAAGAGCATTAATCTTCGGTCGACCGCTAATCGGATTTTGCTACACAAACTTGCGTACTTCATGGTATACGTGACGCCAAGTCGACCGGAGGAGGACGACGAGTAAGCAGAGATACCTATAATGTTTGCTTCGATCTTGCTTGTTTCAGAGACTGCTATGGTCCAGTTCTGTGGCGCATCTTGAGCTTTGCGAATTGAAAGGTCGCGACGAGGACCAGTGCCAGAACTACGTGCGAGTTTTCGGCAGACAGGGTCCCGACAAGTTTCTCGTTTGCGGCACAAATGCCTACAAGCCGATGTGCAGACAATTCACCATTCAGGTAAGTCTCGTAATAAAGCCGCGCGCGATGATTACGCGCGCGTCGATATTTCGAGATATACAAATCCGCGCGGGGGATGTGAACGAGAAGAGAGAAAATGCAAAAAAAAAAAAAAAA
>NW_018020737.1:164601-172619 GCF_002006095.1 Pseudomyrmex gracilis
ACGAGTCGACTAATATGCAGAGAGAAGAACGGACGATTGACTTCGACAGGTAATTTCCTCGGAGGGATTCGAAAACGTAGCGGAATTTAACCGCGCAATTGGTAAACCACATTTAACCCTTCGTGTTTGTACAATATATATACGGGGAATGCGACGCCCCGGGGCCACCGCAATGGCATCGTTATATCCGTAACGGTATTGCTAACATTTCCTGAAAGTTTCATGCAATTTCGGCGCATGGCTTTCAAATTATATAACGCTTTCATCGCGCATATACGTAGACAACCGGGGGTGTAGGACCCCTGTATTCATTCGCGCGCACGCGCATATCGAGTTGGAAAATATTTTTCTTCGTGAAAAAAAAAAAAACAATTGCGATTATTAATTGTTCGGAATTTTATGTCACGAGTATGTAGTTTTTTAATAATTAATAATTGACGTGTAATTTTTAATACATATACATGTAATTTCATATATCGCGCGTTAATTGTAACAATTAAGTGCGAAAAGAAATTATATTGTACAAACTCTCTCTCTATCTCTTTCTCGCTCTTGCTGTGCACTCAATAAAAATCAATAAACACACAAATGTGCTACAATGTGTGCTTCAAACACGGGGACTGGCGATTGCGAAACTTGCGCAAAACTTCGGCGCGCATATGTGCGTATATAACATATTCCGGTGCTTTTTGCTCTCTCAATTTTGGTATAAGGTTCTTCTGTAATTAGAAGGTTCACAGCGCGCAACAGTGGTTTAACCCAGTTTCATAAGAACTCGGAGGAAAATTAATCTAAATTGAATTCGTTTAACTTGTGAGATTAAGTTTTACAAATTCTTAGAAAAACACGCACACACGCGCAAATTAAATCTCTCTTTCTCTCTCTGTTACAATGAATTCCTCAATTACACCCGCCGAGAGTTTCTTTATCAGTTTTCGCTTGTTAAGTCGTTCGGTTTTCTTTGGTTTCGCTTTCGTCGCACCGTAACAACAAATATTTACCGCGCGATTTTTGCACTTTTCTCATCAAAATAAAAAAGTGTTTTTTTTTTTCGCGAGATAGTATAATTGCGATTTAAATTTGCTTGAGAATGTACGAAACGAATAAAAAGCGATCAACAGGGCGGTATGATCGCGGGATGCAAGTAAAACCGCGAGTCGAGTGAGTTCTTTATGCGACGCTCGAGAGGCGGATTGTCTATACATAAAAATATATATATATATACACACACATATATATATATATATATATCGCAAACGCGCGCGCGGCAAGACGTCGCGGCGCCCGGCGTCTTAATAATGGCACGTCGTGGAAACGCGTCGTCATGGCGGCTACCAAGGTGGGCGTTGGATAGGTCGAGGGGAAAAAAGAAAAACCCCGCACGAGAGAGCGTGATTTATCTGCTCGTATATCTTTCTCCGCCTTTTCTCTCTCCTTGCTCTCCTTCTCTCTCTCTCGCTCTCTTTTTCTTTCGATCTGAAACAGATGACGAAGTTGCCGCTGTCCACGAACAGGTACCACGAAGAGATCCGGTAACCAACGTTAAAAAAGCAGCGAGATAAGAGCGTATCTGTGTTTCGGACGCACTTATCCGATCGCAGGTCGCGTTTATCGCGAATTATGGCGTTAGAAAAAAAAAAAAAAAAAAAAAAAAAAAAAAAAAAAAAAAAAAAACACGTACACGGGTGAATTATTTGCTTATTTGGTAAATCTTTATTTAGTGGCGTTCCATATTTTCCGCGCGCTGAAAAAAAGAGCAAACTTTATCGGAATTAAACTCGGTATACGTACACATTCAAAGCGGATAAATTTGTAGCAACGGATACAACTTAGAATCGAAAGGCTTATACACACGGATATATATGTGTGTGTGTGTGTGTGTCGCAATGGCAGTGACATATGTGGTATGAGATTCGAATGTTGTCGAGATCTCGCGCGAGAGTAATCAGTCGACGGGCTATTGAGGGCTTGTAAGTTCTCGAGAAGACGTATCGATGAGTCTTTTCCTCTCCTCTCTCTTCTCTCTCTCTCTCTCTCTCTCTCTCTCTCTCTCTCTTTCTCCAGTGCGGAAGTGACCCCTGTGAGGCGTCTCTACCTTTTCAGGACACATATCTTATCATTCCGGAGAAAAGAGAGACGGGAAGCGAGCGAGAAAAGGCGGGAAATTTATTTACCGGCGTAATTCTCTTTCGATCCGCGATGGAAAACTGATGTGCCGCACGCTCGCTCACGCGAGATCTAATCCCCGTCGTCCACGAAAACCGGCAATTTTACTTCCGTATTATGCCGCCATTAAAAACTCATCCGCTGCAAACCGCGTGCACGCCGACGAATAAATCATACGCAAAGTAGGTCTGTGCTTTTCTTGCCTCCCCCTCCCCCCCTTACCTCTTCTCTCATCGCTGAGTTTTCAAGTAAACACGCAACAGTTACGTCACGAGAACTTTAGAGAAAAAAAAGAAAAAAAAGAAAAAAAAAAAAAGAGAAAAATCGGATGCGCTCCCGACGTGGTAAATAAATTTTTGGCGCCCGGTTCATTGTGACGCGATGCGATGCAAGATCACTGACGGCTGCTTTGCAATCGCGAGACGATCGATACGCGCGCGATACGGCGAAAAAAATTGGCAATACTTGCGTAACGCGCGTCGGTTCCGATTTATGGATGAAGTTTTGCGGATGACGCGCGCGGCATTTTTTTTTTTTTTTTTGGTTTTGTTTTTTGTCTTTGCCGCGGAAAACGAATTTGTTGTTCGCGCAACTATCGGATGGACAGATTATGATTTTTTGTTGAATCGGTTTATTATAAAAATATTTACGTTCGATCGCGATCACATTGTTAACGGGACAAATTGTCACAATGTCACGCACAATGTTGATTAATTTGTCCGAGATATAAGGTTCGCTCTCTCTCTGTCCGGCGAGTAGCTTAAATCTTTGATAAAGCATATCCAATTGCGGTGCACGCTCTGCGCATCCGATGGAAAGTTGAATTTCCACTCGCCTGGGAATGTATATATATGTATGTGTACGCGCGCGTTCTGCTCGCCGCGATTTCAACGGGCGGGGGGGAAGGGAACAAAGCTAATACCTCAACGTAATCGAATAAATTTCCAATTTTAGCCGCCTCATTTCATGGCATTCTATTATGGTGCGGTAATGAGATTAGATTGCGAAGTCGTGATGTAATGAAAGATGGATCAAAAGTTCATCAGTACTTCCGTCAAACAGCAATTCTCTCTACACAGCACGGAAACCTTTCACAAACATCCATCGAGAGTTCTCTCTCGTTGGATGTGTCTCGGGATACGTCATCGAGTTGCGTAAACGTCCGTCGTTGCGCTAATTAAATTAGTTGGAGAGAGTAAGAGAGAGAGAGAGAGAGAGAGAGAGAGAGAGAGAGAGAGAGAGAAACGCGCGAGTATTTCAAAAATGTAATTTAAAGTTGATATCGATGATCGCGACGTGTTGTTAAAAAAAATAAGAAAAACTCGATGAATTTGTGAAAACTACGTGTCAAAGGTTAGGAGACAGAGATGGAAAAGAAAATCGTATCAAAAAATAATAGAGAGAGATTTTATTGGCGAAAAAAACTTTTCGCGTGGAGAATTCTTCTTTCGATCAATTTTTCGATCTTCATATACGTAAGATTCGTGAAATGTCAATTCACGTCGGGAATAATCGCACCGATATTCTCCGACGAGGGATCCGGGAAAGAGAGAGAGAGTTCGTGATAGAGTGATAGATATAGGAACGATCTCTCTCTCTCTCTCTCTCGTTTTTTCCGCCTCACAAAACACCTAATTCTCACGTCCAACCGGGAAAATTTGACCCATGACTTCCATTCGAGTCACGCGGTTCGATATGGCTTCCGAATGTGAGAGTCGCCTCTTTTGGTCCATCTTCTGCCTCTCCCGAGTCGCTCCTTCCGCCTCATTTTCGACTATCACATCTCCCTCTATCCTCTGACACGTTCTCTCTTTCTTTTTTTTTTCTCTCTTTCTCTCTCTCTCTCTCTCTCTCTCTTTCTTTCTCTCTTCCCGCACACCTTTAATACTCTATTCCCAAAGCATCCATTTCCGTGGCAGTTCTTTAGAATTTCTTTCGTTTCCCGCACTGCGCTCTCTCGGCCACCGCTTGTGTCTTTGTGTTCAACCGGAATTCATTCGTCCCTCCCACACCGCGTTCCAAAGACGAGACAAGGCGCGCGACGGCGATTTCTGTAGTAGTCCCTTTTACATTTTCATGTTAAACCCCCCCCCCTTCGCTCTCTCTCGGATTTTCCTACCTTTTCCCGGGGCTCATCAAAATATTGCACGCGCGGCGCGCAATATTTGCCGAATGTGCACAATTACAACACCGCCGATCTCTTTATTAAATGATTCGCGAATTCGCGAGTCATTTAATTTCTAATTTTTTAATTAAACACGTTGTTCCAAATCGCAAAAGCGCGTTTTTTTTTATTAAGAAAAAAACGCACTCCTGTGTTTTCTTTTTTTGGTGAAAGAAGAAAGAGACGATGTGTTCAGAATCTTTTTTTTTTTTCGCGAATTGAACTTTCTTACATATCGTGATTCGCGCGAAACTCTCGACGCGCTTATAGACGCGCGCAGTCTATCTCGTTTTCCCGCGGCACTTGCTAAATTATCTGCGCATGCTGATGCGCCACTTACATCCTACATTTCCCTGCCACCTACGTGGGGCTCCTTTTTCACATCTCTTCCTCTCGTATCTTCTCGTCCTCCGCGGTGCCGTTGGCGCAACGAGCAGGTATAACGCGAACCGGTGTACATTCGCGCGAAAAATCGACCAAGTACCGAGCACTATCACACACACACACGTTATGCACCCGGGGGTTCGCGTTGCTCATATTACATATATATATATATATGTATACGCCGCCGACGATAAGCCGGCGGTTTCCTCGTCATCAAGAACCTCGCGACGTTTCGCCGTGTATATTTCTGCGCCGACGATGGTAGTCCCGTAGATAAGTGCAAAGGCGAGATATTTTTCGCCTCGATACTTGTCGGGAATAAAATCACTTCCCGGGAATTTTGTAAACGTACTCGCGCGCAGGCACTCGGGGGCGAAAGAGAACTTCATCGGGGGCGCGTTTTTCGATGGACTTCAACCGCTGAAATTGCCCCCGACACTTCACTCTTTTCGCACGCATTACGTCGTGAATATGAATTCTCTTTTTTTCTCTCTTTTCTACTCTCTCTTTCTCTCTCTCTCTCTCTCGTTCTCTCTTTTGTGGCGCGCGATGTGAAAACAAAATACGTTTTAATCAATAACTCAACCCATCGCATTCATTCGGGCGCGACGATAGAAGTGGATCTTACGCGCACATCAACGTTAAAACAAAATATATATGTATAAAAAATATGTATGAACGAGATTTTTACATTGCATCTGTCAAAAGCTCGAAATAGTGTGCACGCGCGGGAAACAAAGTGTAACTTTTTCCCACGAGATGTATTCATGTCGAAAACTCTCGCTATCGCGTTTCCAATTTCATGTCTCACTATTCAACTTTCAACCGCGCGCTTTTGGACAGTTTTCACGTTTTTTTTTTTTTTTTTTCCTCCCCTCCCGAAACTTTTGCCCGGATTCATTCTGAAAATAATAAATTTTTAAAGACTTGTCAAACATTTATTTTGCCGCCTTACGCGTCTTCCCGGAGGCAGAGTTTAATTTCTTTTTTGCGCGGAATTTTTTTTTTTTGTGCCTTCCGCGTGTCTCGCAATTAGAATCACATCGTTGATTTTCTGTCTCGTCTAATTCCAGAAAATTGAAAGACCGTTCGTGCGGAAAATATTGATCGGTATTGAGAGTTGCGCGTAGAGCGTTCACATCCTGAATTTCTGACAGGACAAACACGTCAATTCATGCCGACTTAGCATTTATCGGGGATTCCTTTCCGTAGAGCAGATTTAGAGATAAGGATTCTCCCTTCCGTAAACAGAGTTTTTGGATTTCCGTATAAACAGTTTTTTCGCGCAACTGTGTGTATATGTATATCCTTTGTCTATATACTATATATAGATACGGCACGTTTCAAAAAGCGCGTATACAATACCAGGATTAATGTAATGCAATAAATGGACGCCGCCGTCGGATAAATATCACGAGATTTTGATGCCCGGGCAATATTTCGATCGACTATAATAATAAATCTTATCGAATATCGATTTGGGACTTAATCGTTTTCCATTTTTCTGATTCGAAACTCGATGCTCGAGTGCTTTCCTTTGCGCGGAACGTTAAAGCTATTTCTTGCTGTGTCATTTTTCTCTTCTATCCTATTCAAGAATGAATTTTGATCAATATTCCTATTTCGACGCAATAATAAATTTTTCAGTACGTAAGAGTCTTGTGTGTTTTTTTTTTTTTTTTTTTTTTTCTTGTCGTACATACGAAAAAACGCTCGAAAGCGTTTGAAGCGCTACTTCAGATATTGCCAATTCTGTTAGTCAGAATTTTATTCGTTATACGTATTATAACGTGTACACTTTTAACGCGAAAAAGTGTTGAAATGTAGAAAGAGAGAGAAACAAACTTTCTTCTTTAAAATCTAGAGAGAGAGAGAGAGAGAGAGAGAGAGAGAGATTTTTTCAGTTCGATTAAAACAGAAAATAGATTTCTGAAACGGAATCAAACGAAAAGCATATTGTTATCGCTATTACGGCGTAGCGTGTAGATAAAAAAACGGGATCCAAAACGAGATCCAAATTACATTGACCTCGTAATAAAACGTTGTGCGCGCTTCGATGTTATTTTTGCACTAATAAATCGACGAAGAAGTTCGGTTATCGGTTGAAAAACATTTTTTTTTTCCCCGCGAAAACGCTTTGGATCAATTTCGACCGTGTTCGTTCCGCGCCTCGCGCGGCGATCTTACACAATTTTTTGGCATTCGGCCGAACGAATATTCACGCCCGCGAGTATTCACGCGCGCGCGTGTATACGTGCACATTCACGTACACGGAGTTGGAGTTTTGCATTGAAGTGTGGAAATGTAACCATCTCGCGAGATGGTTTAGAAGCTGCATTTCCTCTCTTTTTCCTTTTTCCTCTTTCTCCACCTTCTTCTCCTACTCTTCTTTCTCCGCCTTGCTTTTTCCCGGTGGCACGATTTATGAGAGCGAAATACATGTAATGGACGATACATCACCGAACCGCCGGTGATGTAACTATTTGCTCTCAATAATGGACGGCATTAAACTACATCTTTCCGAAAACAGATTTGTTACGTGGATTTCTCTCGCGGCGCGTGCCCGCGTTTGTTTGATGTTGAGTTTTTAATTAACTTTCGAAATCGCGCGTTTGTAATAATTAAGTTCGTAATATCGCTCGCGAAGTGATAAGTGTATGTTGAATGTTTTCGCGGGTTTTAATTAATTTTCACGTTTATTGGATTATTACACATGCTGAACGTACAGGGCGCGCAATAATCTTCGCTCATTTCACACGTGGAAATATCGCGGGAGGAGCGCGCGCGCGCGCGCGCGGAGAACGCCGCGTATTTTCTTTTCGATTTAATTAGATCCGAGTTAATTACAGTTCTCTATCTTTTTTTCTTTTTTTTTTTTTTTTTTATCCCTTCTTTTTCCTCTCGAGTTGAGAAAACTATTTACATTGAAACGCGTCTATTTCCGGCGATGTTCTCGTATTCCGTTCGTTTTGCACAATTGCGGAAGATTAACAGATATCCATCCTCCGTGTTTTCGTCCTAGTTAATTCATACATGTAGAAACATGGATTCTCACGTATCAGCTGTTGCTCCGGTGTGTACACACATGTTTTAAATATTTTGATCCTGTCGTTTCTCGACGCTTACACGTGTGTGTATTTGTTGCGAGATAAAAACAACTACGTATTGCCAAATGTCGGTGCACAGTGTCCTTCGTTTATTTTCTAGCGAACTTAATTGCATCTTTGAATACGGTCTTTTAGAGAGAAAACTTTTTTACAAAAAAAAATTACATTGGGAATATATATATTTTACATATATATAT
>NW_018020737.1:172911-184330 GCF_002006095.1 Pseudomyrmex gracilis
AAAAAAAAAAAAAAAATAAATAACTTAATTCTAGTCTTCGTGAAAGCGCTCGCATGTTTGCATGTTCGCTCAACGTGTTGTTGATAAACCCTCTGAATTCTGCCATAATCCATCAACGTAAGATTGTCTATACTCCGTTAAACTGCAGTTAAGGGAACGAGAGGTGGAAACGGGGGCGGAGGCGGGAGAGAGTGGAGAGCGCGACTATATAGTCACACGCTGTATCTTTAGGCTTGTCATACGTGCCGATCCCTGGCGCACACAATATGCATACACGCTCCCGACCGTGATTATCGTCTACGTCGCTCATTTGCATATTTATGTACACTAATTTACGAGAATCTGTTACGAAGGTCATAACATTTAATGAACATTTTCAATCTCCGCGCGCGCGGCGTGTTTTTGCAAATATATATTTTGCCTTGCCATTTAGCGGGTGCCAAGTATTGTATTACCTACGGCATATCATAGCGGGAAACACCTCATCTTGGCGCAACATCAACTATTCCCGTACATAGGCAAACATAATTAATAGGAGGTGGCAACTGACAGGTGATTCGACTACTCCACCGGTAATCATAAACAGACGTTTGCGCGCGAGCGAGGTGTGAATCGCAAATCATTGTCCTAATTTTATGTATTCCACAACCTCGTTGTGTCCGCAATATAAACGCGCGAACGTGCAAATTAAATTCAAAAACTAGTCTATGAATTCGCGCGCTGATTTCGCAAATAATTTATTCTTTGAGGTGAATCGAAAAGTTGGTTCACACGCAATAATATAAAATTCAATATACACAATAGAAATACAAATACACACTACTTTTGATTTAAAAAAAAAAAAAACTAATGAGAGATAACAATACTCTGTTCTTCGTATTTTTATTATGTCGTCGTAACGCGCGCGAGATTCGACACAAAAATAGTCGCAACCCCCCCAATCGACGCGAAACTCAAGCGCATCTCACATTTGATAACAATAAATCAACGTTCATTCGCCCGGTCGTTGGAAAATATCGATCCCATTACCCGTCGCAAGCAGCTTGAAGCCGGGACAGCGGCATTCTCTTTTTCGTCCCTCGACTATTACCCTTTATCGTGCGACGAGATAATTCAAAGCGACTTCCGTAACTCGCTCGCGCTCCGGCGAAGTAATTAGTATAACGAGTAAAAGCCGGGGAAGTCTCTCTACTGGTGATCGTGCGACACGATCCGTGCTCTTTTAATAACTACTAATCCGCTAAAAAGCGAAACGTACGAAGAACAAACGAGTTATTTCCCTCTTTCTTTCTCTCTCTCCCTCTCTCTCTCTCTCTTCTTTCGGTTCTCTCGTAATCGAAAAAACCTGCCGCTGATTTATCCAGTCTTTAATGTGGGTCTTCGGGTTGACATGCGGTTTTTATTTCGTTGAAATGAAAACGCGAGCCATTTATACACTATTGCGCTTCGATCGCGTACTAAATCCTTTGAACTGCACCCAATCACCGCGAGCGCGCGCGCGCGCGGAACGTTTATATGTGTACTACATCGTTCGCAGAGAGATAGCGCGATACGTGTCGTAAAAATTGAACCTTGACAAAGAGACGACCGTAATTCTTCCCTGTTATTGTCGCACTTAACGCCGGATTAAACGCGCATTTAATACCGAAATTTGTCGGGATTAAAAATACGATTGTGGAATAATTCGTGGAAAATTAACGAGCATGCGTTGGCGCGAGCGTGACGGACGTAATACACGAGATCGTGAAAACGCCACGATCTCCCGTGGCATATCGATAACTGCTTGACATCATAATGTGTTGAGCGCGCGCGACGCGGTCCCTTTTTTTCGTGATGATTATGCGCGTTGTTTATTCGGCTAGGTCCGCTGACGTTTCAGGCAAAAGCGACCAACATTCCGACGTATGTCAGTTATTTGAATGGAGTACATATACATACGCCGCGGTGCGAATCGCGTGTGCGACGAGTGACAGTAAGCCGCTCCGATATACGTCCGTCTCTCTTTCTCCGTTTTTCGCTTTGTGAAAACGCGGAAGCCGCGCGCGCGCGCGTATGTGTACGCGCGCGCGAGTAAGATACTCGATCGCTCGCCGAGAGAGCGCGTGCATTTTTTTTTTTTTTTTTTTTTTCCACGTTTTCGTGGCTCTACAACGGCTGAAATTCACCGCGCCGCGTATACGCAATACGTTACAACAATACGTCCGTAACTCTAATATCTCGCGATGAGAGTTGCAAAATTTTGTTTGGGAGAGATTTACGCGAAAAAACACGCGAGTGTTCTTATCTTTCTTATTTAGCGTTATCCCACGGAAGTGGGAGAGAAAAGAGTAAACAAGCGAACGAGGCAGACTAGTTACCGCGATTGATGTTAATTCAGCGCGGGGCGGGGGAAGGGTGCGGACGGGACGTGCGCTGAAAGTAACGTGATTCGAGGATTTATCACAGAGAGTAAATGGATAATGAAAGGAGTCAAGGAGGTAGAGAGAGAGAGAAAGAGGGTGGTCTGCAACGCGAACGTGACAGCGAATGGCGGCGCGCGTGCATAGAAAGCGGCGAGCGAAACGTGCCGCCGCCGGCTCAAACAAATCATATCCGCGGCGAGCTCCGTGGAGCATGTGGACTGTTAAAAAGTTACAATTAAAAACTGCGCGTCCGCGTATATTTTCGCTCAAAGGGATGATTTTCTCCCGGCATTGCGCGAAAGCGGAACAATGACACACGGGAAAAATTGTTGCTGAATGTTTTCAATTTGCTCGACGTTGTGCAATTTTTGAGAAGGGGAAAAAAAACTAATACGAGCGCGCTTCCTGTCACACGATGCTAACTTGTTTCAGCGATTTATCGTCGAGAAAAACGGTAACCATCCCACCCAGAGAAAAAGCTCGCGTGTGATAAATAATCACAATTGATTCTATTCGATCTTGATTCTTACCGCTGGAAAAACAACACGTGACAATAACTTAGTCACGTGTCTTTAAAAACACGACCAAAGTAAACTCACGTGACGCGGAGAGACAAACATCATGTGACTTATATTCACGTGACTTTTAAAAACGTGACAAAAGCAAAGTCACGTTTGCGATGCTTTTCCTCTCCTTCCTGTCACGTGACTTTAGTCACGTGTTGTTTCTCCACTCCTCCCTCTGTATTTTTTTTATTTTGATTTTCACGCGTTATTTCTGACATCTCTCTAATGTGTGTTTGTATAAGACGTGTATACTAACTGTCATCGCGGTGACAGGTTGTGTTTATTTACTGATACTACGCGTTAAAATAAAAACAATAATAAGCGTGCGCGTAGCACGCGCCTGTGTGTTGCGCTAGTTTTTAATAAATAATACACGTTTTTCTACCTCGCGATAAAAATTTAAAATTTTTTGGAAAATACTGCACTTATTTTTTTTATCTCAAAGGTGATATATATTTAATATTTATACGCAATATATTATATGCAATGTATTATATTTTTTCTCAATCTTTTCTATTTTTGCGGTGGTTTTCAAAAGATCTCGAACTATATATTTTTTGCATTAGCAAGGTTGCTCTCTCTCTTTCTCTCTCGACGAAGGAACATTGTAGATTTGCGAGGCGACGTTGGATCTTTCCGCGCTCTGCAATTGAAATTGTTTCGAAAGGTACAATCTACCGGACAATTGCCGGCGTAATTTCGCATATTTACAGTCATGCGTACAAAAGGCATCCATTTGTGAAATTACGCGTGTATACGCGCGTGCTTACATGCGCGCGCGCGCAGAACTGCGCGCCGTATATATATGTATGTACATGTCCTATATACGTCTTTGTACATGTTCCATATACACGACTATCCGCGTGTCGTTTATGCCCGTTATGTGCGTGTCTGTAAGCTCCATTGAACCGCACGAACGCCTCAACGGGCGCATGTAGGCTTTCTCTCTCCGCGCGGCATGGAAGCTTTTCCACCGGATATACACGACTAGATCGTATATAAAGTTCCGTCTGTGCTGTACGGATGAGCAAAGGAGGAGTGAGCGCGCTTGCACGCGAACTGTCTCGTTTATTAATTTTCGGCTTCGAAACACACACACACACACCGCAAGTGGTTTCGAAGTAAAATCGCGGGGGGCGAGCACTTCCGTAAAATCATTAGAGACCAAAAATTGTTTCCGATAGCGATTTTGAATACGCGATTTGCGACTCGCAGTTACAAGTTTCGACGTTTCGGGCATCAAGACCAATTTTCTCTTTTATTGAACATCAGCTTTTTTTTTTTTTTTTCCGAAACTGAAAACCATTTGACAAAATTGCTCACGACGTTGTCGGTAACTCGCCGAATCACTCAGCAATTTTTTTTTCTTTTTTTTTTATTATTGTTATTAGCATCCGAAAAAAGCGCGCAGAATTTTACTTCAAACCGGAATATTACTGTAGTGTCATATGTACGTGTACGCATAACATCTCGTAGTCTGACAATTTGCATGAATACGCTGAAAAATATGAAGTTTCTAGTTGCGGCCAAATATTGAAAAGAAGTGTTATGAATAATTTCTATGAGTACTATTACGGAATGCTCGCACCGACGCGCGCGTTGCCGAGAGCCGGTTGGATTAAAATTCATATGCAGTGAAGAGGTAGAGAAAGAGAGAGATGCGGTGTGTGTAAAATGGCGAACGTATATCACACACACAAAAAAAAAATATGCGTTAATAACTAGCAAGTGAAGCACGTTCTTAACTACTGTGAAAAAAAAAAAAAATGTCTTTTTATTTTGAAGTGTCATTTTTTTTTTTAAAGGTTTTTTTATATCTCCCATTAGAACTTTGGCAAAAACCTGTAAAAGTGATAGTCGCAATAAATTATTAGCGCATTTCTCTGTCGCTTATTTTCGCGGATCCGAGAAGATTTTCTATGAGACGCGGGGACGATCGATTCGAATTCGATTGTATCTTCTCTTCGAATTTTTTCGGGCGAGTTTCCGCGAGACACACGAGCAAGACTGGTTAAACATTCGCGTTTTGGATGAATAAAATCCGGGTGCGCATCTTTTTTTTCACAGATATTTATTTTTCACCTCCCGCGGGAGGGGGTTCCCGCGCTCGTGTATCTAAGGAGCATCTATCATTGTGCGGAGTAGAGCGCGCGAGTTTCCCAGGAAGGAACAGGTACCGCTCGTCGCCGCGTATCGCATTGGGCATTGTGCTTCTTACATGCACACACGTGCACGCGTGTCAGCCAGGCGGCAAAGCGCTCCCCGTGTGTGCCGAGTGAATGAACTAACGGCGAAATAAAGATTCAGCCGAGGACAGTCGTAGTTAATTGGAATAATTAATCGGTTCATTGTACCCTCAACCCGCCATTGTCTTCGTCGTTCCCCCGTATCGCGAGAATACGGGTTTTCGTGCGGTGTACAACGAAGGAGAGAGAGACTCAGCGCTGTCCGGGTTCCCACTGGGATTCCGCTTGAATTCACCGTCTTGCAGACGTCGCTTCCGCCCCGGAGGAGAGAGAGAGAGAGAGTGAGAGGAGGAGGAGGTCCCTCCGCGTTCCCGCGAGAAACGTCTTGAGTGCTTGCGGTCTCTGATTCGATCAGGATGTCCGGAATATATTTAATGATACGCATAACAACGTTTTCTCTATCGCCGTGAAAGGATTCGTAAATAAAGTTTCTCGCATCAGTGTATTATCTCCTTCGAGAGCGGACCGAGTGCTTTTAAGTGAAAACAAAAAAAAAAAAAAAGCATCTCTTCCCGATGATGGGGATTTATTAAAGGTGTTGTATGTAACGACAATTTTATTCTCTCACCTGATACACGATCTGTTTTTTTTTTTTTTTTCTACTACATTTTATCGTTTTTGCACGTTTTGTTTTCGCGCGCGCGCGTGTTTATTAATTCAATTAATGATGTCAATCATCGATGTCTAATATTCCTCAATTAGTTATCACAGCAGCGGTGGCCCTTTGATGCGTTTGCTTGTCAGATTCTATTTCGAATACATGACGTTTATATATTACATACATATATATATATACTGCACGGGCGCGTAAAACGCGCGTTGCAATTGCACGCTATTGGTTCGTGCATCCTACTGTGATATAATCTCCGTTGTTGGTCAAATCCGGTTGATTTTCTAAATAGCATGGTGACAGGCAAGCTTGATCACTAATCACCCTGTGACAATTTGCACTGTTAACGTCGAACGACTCGTAAGCGCGAAATATTTACGGTTAATGGCAATGGTAAAATAAAATTCGATGTCCGGCCTGGATAAAAGTGCGTTAATTCAACTTTTCAACCCCCCGCTCTAATGACGGAAAAGTTGAATCAACGCTCGATATCAACGCGATTTCCCGTGATAAAAGCGCGATTTCAAGAGTTCTTTTTTTTCTCTCTCCCTCCCGTCTCTCCCGGCGCGCGTTTACATAAAAGACAAAGCAAGAACTCGATCGACGTTTCTCCCACGAACAACAGAACCATTGATTGTGAGTGGTAGTTCGGTTCGTTCTAACGAATAGAAAAGATAATTCCGAGATGTATTTTTCCCGGAATCTCCGTATAAAAATTCTTTCTCGAGAGAAGCGAAACTCGTTGACAATTGATAATTCTGTTGAACTTGCCGAGTGTACTTCGTTCGTTGCGCGCACAAAGAGAGAGTTTTTTTTTCGTAACAATAATAACCCGCGATAGTTTAGTTTTCCAGACTCGCAAGATGATTTAAAAAAGTAACAGCGCGAAATTACTCATAGTTTACGATACTCGGGTTACGGGGGAACCGACATTTTTCCGCGAGATCGCGAATTCTTTTTAGTGTAAATGCGAAACGGGGGCGAAACCGCGTTGAGGTAATTAGTCAAAAAAAAAAGTTAGAACGTGCATGAAAGAGAAAGAGAGAGAGAGAAAGGAAATGAAGAAACTTCTGTGTTTTTTCACATGAGGCTTTTACTTTCTCATAAATTTGTTATCGTTACGATTTATTTTAATTCTTCAAATCCTCGCGTGTATAATATTTTTTAATTTTCAAAATCTCTTTCGAGCATATTTGAAACGCACATTGCATGGCTATATTGTTTAAGCCGATTACGCGCGCGCGCGGTTTATATTTTATACTCATCAAAAAGTCACTCTACAACGCTCCAAAAACGATTTGTAATCGTTTAATGTTTTAAAACATTTAAATTGATCTTTAATAGTTCTTCATTGTTTTTTTTTTCGTAAAATACTTATTATACATGGAATATCGTATTTTCCGGTATGTTGGTGGCGTATATTATTTTCCATTCGTTTAATTTTGTGTGTGTTTGCATGCGCGGGACATTTTATTTATATAATATAATTAATATACATTATATATATATATATGTTTATATATATATATTTATATATATATATATGTATGTATATATATATATATATATGTATACACATACACACACATAGTTCGAGTGTAATTACTTGTTCCGGGAAATAATACGAGTTTTTGTTACAATTTAAACCAGCATAAGCGCCTCGGGGCTTCGCATTGTATTGTTGCACCAAAAAGTGCATTGTTGCTGCTCTAAAATTTTAAAACTCGCGGAACACCAAAAAGCCAAAACGCAACGCAAGTCGAAACTTGTAAAGATTTATTTACTTGTTAAAGTTTAGATATATAGCGTCTTAGATCTTTTTATCTTTAAGAAAAAGACGCAACATACGTGTTTGAAAGTTTTTTGAAGTTTTTGATGAAAGAAACAAAAAACAAACAGTTTTTCATAAGTTTTTGTTTATAAAATCGATTTTTTAATTTCGCGATATGAAACGTTCTAGAAAGTTTTTTTTTTACAATCCGCAAAGTATCCGCATGAAAAAAAATTGAGAAAGTATCGCAAATGTACGCGACTATTGAATAATTCGCCGAAAATTGGCGCAACACTTCGAGATATTATCTCACACTCTCAATATCTCTCTATTAAAACTCGTCGCAATTATATACTCTAAATCATATTTGTTCTCGTTTTAAATGCGTAAATAAACGCGGTTAACTGATAATTATAAAAAAAAAAATTCCACTTTTGCACGCGCGCGTAAACACACACGCGGCAGCAATATCAGAAGAGGCGTCATAAGCGGATAACTGTGATTTATTCGTGCGATTCACATCGATACAATTTTGTCGAATTGCATGCGCGTTTAATTATGTATGCTATCGATCTCGTCGAATTGGATAGTATCAATTCAAATATTAAATATTTATGAACTAGCCGTTTGCACGGCTACGCGCGTGTGCGTTTCCTTCGAAGTTGCGCTGTTCCGTCGCGACGTCGATCGATATATTTATTAATTTAGGGAACTGCGTATATATATAACGCACATTTCTCATTGTCGCGCGTTAATTGCGCGTAATCGCGATCGCGGTGCCAAACTTGGGCGATCGATGCTCGCGGAACCGATCCCCGGTGTATTTGTTATGTTTCTCCCGTCGCGTTTGTTCAGGACGATCGATCGATATCGGATTTCGGCGAACGGGCTTTTACAAATATTGATCTACCGAGTGCTGCGGATGAATTTGCATCTATTTGTAATTCATATGTAAATGACTTCGTCCGTCTATCAAGCGCGCGGGACAAGATAATATCAAATTAATTTCATAGGCGAAAATAAAATTACAAAGTTAAATAAACGCACCGCAATGAACGACGGCGCCGCCATTCATTCGTGCGAAATGAAGCAGACTGATTTTCGAAAAATTTTCAAATCTAATAAATTGCAATTAAATTACAAAATGGTTGCCGCGTTCCCGGCACAGAGAGAAATATTTAGATCGCATTCTCTTGAAAATTGAAGCGCGCGTTCATTAATTCTAAAACAAACTAGCTATTTTTTTTTTCACTATGATAACTGCCACGATGAGAGAAAGAGAGAGAGAGAGAGAGAGATCGCGCGCGCGGATCTGCCGCGTGTGCCGCGACGAATTCGCGAACCGATAATTGTGATTTATTCGCGCGAATAAGTCGCGTTTATTTTGCGCGAGTGGTGGTGCGCGCGCGCGCGTCGCTCAATTATAAAACTTACTCCGTCGAACGCGCGGATTTCACAGGCGCGGATGTATATCGTTTCGAGAATTTCCAACGCGAGAGATGAGAAAATACTCATCGCCACGGCGGCGTTTTCCGCGCGTTAATACATAACGCGCGCGCGCGCGCGCTCCGTGATTGTGTACTCTGAAAATAAAAAAGAATGAATGGCACGCGAGAAACACCGGTCGGGACGTTATATATACATATGCGCGTTCGCGCTCGCGCGAGCGCGATCAATATTTATTAATTCGGGAACAAATACGACTGTTTTTCATTGCGGCGAATTCGACGCGTATCGTCGCGACGAGAGAGAACGGCCTGTATAATCGCAATTTATTCGTGCGGTTTCAACCGTCGCACGTGGCCGTCCTAGTTACAGCGCGCGTTTGATTCGTTCCCGTGCATACGTGATCAATTGACCAATGATGGAAACAAAATTTTACTCGCCGCGCACACACGCGCTCGCTCGCGCTCGAGTTTTACAATTCCGCTCGAAATCCGAATAACAAAGAATCATTTACTCCGCGCAGTTATTTTCCACGTTATCTATTGTGTGTTTTTTTTTTCATTCCTTTCAAAAACTAACGAACTAAAAATTACTAATAACTGCTATTATATTTCTCGTACGCGAAATATCTAAATTATCACAGATCCCGTTTGTTCGTCTCGGAAAGGAGGAAGGTACACCATCTTCCTTCTTCCGATCCGGAACCGCTCGGCTTGTCGTCACGGCTTGTCGTCCGATGCCGATCGATTCCTCGCGTAGATAGGGAGGTAAATCCTTGCATCAGCAACGGGGTGTCGGATGCAACGTCAGATAGCAGGAGTTACATGCGGATAGAGCAACCGGGGAGAGAGAGGTTGAACGCGCTCACGGGAGCGCAATAACGCGCGCGATTCTCTCGGCGCTGAGAGCCAAGCTGCTCGGAGATGCCAGATACCGGTGTGTAGTTACAGCGCGGTGTTTTGGAGCGTAGCCAGGTTAGCTCTGGCTGGCTATCGTGTGGTACGTATCCTAGTTTGACCTGCACCCCTTTTGTACACGCGCGCGGGGTCGCTAACTCAAGGGGAGAGGTTTCTCCTTTCGTTTTTCTCTCTCTATCTCTCTCTCGGATTTTCTGACGGCGCGAACACGCACCTACACAGGTACAAGGGGTTGCGCACGTAACTAAATACTCTATCGCCCGCAACTTACGAGCCATGCTAAATACTTTATCACGGGAAAGTACCCCTTGTTAATGTACCGGTTGATCTTTCGACTCCTTCCATTATCGGCTGCCTAGCTCCTCGGTCCGACGTTACGTGATCGTGAACGCGCTATTACGCGCTTCCTCTCTCTCTCTCTCTCTGTTTTCTTTTTACACTTAGCCTTCTCCGGTGGAAACCCCGGCAAGAAGCCAATTACTAAGTGCCATCGAATATCACTAAAAGCGTCGGTTCTCGTAAACGCGTGTTGTGATAGCGCGCGATAGTACGCGCGATAGTCTCCGACATATAATGTAAAATTGTATGTTTTTTTTATACGCGAAATAATTTCAGCAACGAGAAGAAAGCGGAAAGAAACTAATGTAATGTTTCGAAAAAAAGAAAAGAAAAAAACAAATTTGATACATTAGCGGTTAGGTGTTTATTTAATACAAAATGTACAATTGAGATGTATGTATATATACACGTTGAAGGAGAGTAGGAGTAATTTTGCATTCATACATTTGTGTTCGTTGTAATGTTTACGAACTGTTTGCGAGAGTTGCTTGTGGGTAAACTGAGTAAAACTCGGAGGCACAGCCCCGGAGTATGAATCGCACTGTTACGCGGAGGAGTTAAGAGAAAAATAAGAAGATGTAACTAGAAACGTTGTTACTTCGCTGTGTGTTATATACAGGTAATTACTTCTTAAAGTCGTGCCGCGCTCGTACATCCGTTTAAACTACAACTCGGAGTTACCGTTATCTGCTTTAGTTATTTTCTCTCTCTCTCTCTCTCTCTCTCACTCTCTTTCCTTAGTTTTCCAGTAGTTCTAATCGAAATATCACACGAAGTGTCGCGGAGTGCTAACAGATTATACATCGGAAACCGTAATGGATATATAGAATACACACTCACACACACACACACATATATATATATATATATATATATGAAATAAAATAATATCAAGTTTCATCTTCTCTTAAGCTACTGTACGTTACGTTCGCGCGTGCACAGGCGACGCAGAATTGGTAACCATTACATTTTGTTTGTCCGAATTGACGGAAATAAAATACTCGCACCGTGAAAAACGTATTTGTTTTGTAAATTTTCGGTTTTGTAAATTTTCGGAGAAGCAGTGGACGAGAGGATAGGATATATATATATATATATATATATATATATATATATATATAT
>NW_018020737.1:185107-206117 GCF_002006095.1 Pseudomyrmex gracilis
GTGCATTTTTAGTACGTTTCTTTCCATAACGACGTCGTTCTCCGCTATAATTGACGGTCGACGATCCTCTATCCCGCGCGCGCGCTAATATCCGCGATTAAAATTCATCGGCGTGTCACGACATGTTCGTCAATCCCGGCTGATCGCGAAATAACGATGTCGGAAGGTGGACGGAAACGCGCGGCCTGCACACACGCACCGATCTCTGTGTGTATGTGTGTCTCTCTCTCTCTATCTCTCTTCGCGAACCACTATTGTGATATATGTACATACTGTCTGTCGCAGATATATTGGCATTTGTGTCTTGTCGTGCTCTCGCTTGTACCTAACGGCCCACCCGTGATCGCTGCAGATGCGTGTAATTCGCGCCGAGATTACTCGCCGAACGCTCTCTCTCTCTCTCTCTCTCTCTCTATCTATGTATCCATCTATCTATCTATCTCTCTCTCTCTCTCTTTCTCACGTGCCGGTATCTCACGATTCGGCGTAATATTCGAATCACGGTCAGTCGATATTCGATTTCTCGCTTCGCGAGTAACGGTGTTTTTTTTTTTATATTAATTTTAATAGGATTTTTACATATGATATATTGAAAAGTGAATATGTATAGAGTACACGTATATACGCCGGTATATCGAGTCATACATTTACTCTCTGTATAATTTTATATCTTTTCTCCGCGAGAGATCGAAACACTTGACGGAAATTTTTGCTTTCTCTCCGAGAAGGAAAATATTGTCGCGAATAATTTCTTTCATTGCGCATTTTTTATACGTTACTCCCGGAATTTGTACGTCTTCTGACGATTTATTTTTAACGCGACCTCTCTCTCGTCTCGTGATTCACAGCGTGAAGCGATGAATACGTTCGGGAGGGAGGGAGGGAGGATAACCAGGAGTCGCGCAGAATTTATTCGCGAGCGACCGAAATCCTCCCCACTGATTACAGTAGTGAAGTCGTCGTTTGGAACGACGTTTCGAAATATCCTTTGATTGAGTTGCTGCGGGAGAAATCAACTGTAATTGCATCGATCTTCCTACGGGAGGGAGGAGGCGAGGAGAAAATCGCTTCTAAGTTAAGATACTTCGTCGTCTCAAAGAAGGACGCGAACGGAGAGATAAATTATCAACAATATAAATTTGTAACTTCGAGAAGACGCGACTGTAAATCTTTATTTAAGAATTCCTTCTATCTAAAAAAAAAAAAAAAATAATAATAATAATAATATTTCCCATGCGATATTTATTCGTATGGATTTCACGCCATCAATATCAATAGATTTCACGGCGCTTTCCGAATGTGCGCGAGAGGTTTCAATCTCGGGGTATCTCGAGAATCTCGAAGAGAGACGTGAAGATTTTATTCTACAACACAGAGAGATAGGATATTCTCTCAAAAGATGATCCCGCCGCGATATCTCGACCGGCCGAAGAGTTTCCTCTTCGCGCACGGTGTTTTCTGATTTTCGTTTCAAATTTTGAATGCCGAACGACGAAAGATGCCGGTGCGGAGCGGGTAAGGAAGGAAGGAAGGAGCGCCCGAAACGCGTTGAAATCTGCGTTTTCGCGAGAAACGGGCGCGGAAGTACGCGTTCGCGAACGCGCGCGCAGATACAGAACGGACGGAAAAACGATAGACGAGATTTTTAGCGATTTATGCCCCCTCTCCCCCAACCACCGCCCGCATTTCGTCTCTTCTGTGAGAAGAAATTGCTTGAGAGAAGAAAATCTGATCCTCCCCTCCAGGTTTTTGGAACGAAAACAGGTCCTGATGTGTGGTAGAACACGTCCACGTGTACACACGCGGCCACGTATTTTGCGGCGCGCACGGACCTTTGGCGTAAATCTCGCGCGGCCGGAAAAACTTCCTCGGCTCTTCTCTCTTTTCCTGCTCTGTCTTTCTCTCTCTTTCTTCCGTCTTCTCTCTTCCTCTTCTCAAGTGGCCGAAACACTCTCTTTTCGTTTCTAACGTCGGCGAAAACCCGTCCACCTATCTATCTCTCACCTCCCACGAGAAATCCATTCGCGATTTCTTCGCTCTCTTTTCTCGCTCCTCGTCTGTCCGGCTTTTAGCTTTTAAAGTCAGCCATTTCAGGTGGTTTTTTGAACGACGCGCGGCCGTCTCCACGATCGACGTCGACGTTCCGCCACGATTGCGCTTCTCGTTACTGTCAACGGGCTCTTCTGTTTCTCCCTCTCTCTCTCTCTCTTGCTCCTTTTCAAGATACATCTAAGGTATACACGATCTACCTAGAGCGTATACTTCCTCTCCTTGACGTCGCATAATTATCTCTTCAGCCTTTGCCGTGAGAAGCGGCGTGTGTTTCGTGATACTAGTGACAAGAGTATGCACTTCTTGCAAATTTAACGCTAAAGTTTACCGTTAACGCGGAACTTTGCGTTAAAATTCAAACGTTGTTTTTTTTACGGTGTATTACGTTGTTATTGTCGGATAATTCGGTGAGACGATTTGTCGTTCGCGAAGCGCGTCAAACGACGAAAAAAGGAAAATCAACTCCCTTGCGCGGAATCCGGGGAGAGATAAATGGCGACGGAAAATCTCGCGAGAGAGAGAGAGAGAGAGAAAAAAAAAGAAAGAGTATTCCGTGTAAATATCGCGAAAGCGCATGAAACGCCGATTTCACGGAGGGCATTGTCGCTATATATGACGGGTATTTGACTGGAATTCGACTTGCATGCTGCAACGCGACGCTCCGCAGAAATTCGCATCTACTATACTCCTCCCCGCGTGCGACCGCGCCACGCGCGGCGCTGTACGTATTACTCTGTGTAATGTTTGTTCGAGCTTTTCAACGAGAACCAGACACGAGACTCGGCGTGGAAAACGGAGAGAGAGTTAGCAAAATACCGAGAGGTGTGTTTTTGAACCAGTTGTTTTTTTTTTTTTTTTTTTTGAAGAAGAACTTCCCGATAGCTACATAATTTGAAGAATGCGACGCGCAATAACAAATTGAAAACGGGATAAACGTTTCGAATTATTTTGCGACAGATTTCGCAACGAGAAGAAATTTCATTTACATGTACACGTTACGTATATACATTTTGCGCACCGTGTGTGAAGTTATCGTTTTGTTTGTTTTTTTGATACAAAGCGTGCAATTAAAAAAAAAATATAAAATAATTAAAATCGAGTTAATGATTATTCTATGTGAAAAAACAAAGGATATAATATTTAGTTACGCACAGTTAAACTCGCTGTAACTTTTATCGCCGCAATTCAACGCGAGAGAAACATTATTATTATCATTATTATTATTATTATTAATATTATCGGTATTATTATTATTATTATATAGACACACAAAACGGATTAATCATGCTCACCGGATCACAGCAAAATCGAACAATGCGCGCGCGTGCAATTCCCAGTATACCGTTTAAATTCTGCGTTCCATTGTTGTTCTTTTCGCAATGTTGTATATAATTCGGGCCGGTATACACGTGCGGGGGTTGTCTCGGGGTACTAACAACGGGTCATCGTTACCAACGCGGCAGGCGTGTTAATACAACAGCACCTGGCGGTACAATTTCCGTGTGCGAGAGCATCGTCGTCACTCTAATTATCTCCGGGACAATGCGCTAAAAGACTGTCGAGCGTGTTGTAAAACCAATATTTCTCTCCTCGCGCATCAGTGCAAATTTACGAGGACGCGAGATAACCTCGCGTGCGCGGAATTCGGAAACTCGTCGTCGAACGTGTGCTTTAGCGCGCGCGCGCGAGACCTAGAGCTCTCTCCGCGCGCGGGGTATTTATTAATCGGGACAAACAAGATTATCCCCGAAGCGTCGCGTTACTTCGATCGTCGTCGCGAGGGAAACAGGTGCGAACCGCGACGTACGTACGCGAATTTTCTCATTTGACGCGAATTATGCCGCGGGTGTGTACACACACGCACACACGCGCGCGTGTGTGTGCGCGCGGAGGTGAAGCGTAAAATTATCTCAGGCAGCAATGCCGCCTTTCACGTCGGAATCCACCGTTCTCGCCGCAAATGCCGAGTCTCTCTCTCTCTCTCTCTCTTTCGTACGTATCTTCGTCAAACGCGCGGTTGTTTGCGCCGAAACATCCCTTCGTCTTGGCGGCGCACCCCGGCTCATCCTCCGTTGATCTCATTGACTCACAAATTGTTTAATTAAAGACGTCCTTCGTAAATTCACTGACGCAATGTATTTTAATAACGCGATTCGACAATTCGTACGCGCGTAAATTGAAAAAGACCTTCCTGCGACGCGACCGAACTGCAACTGGAAACCTGTATACCGTTAGAAAATTACATAGATATGGTGAAAGTCAAATTGTTAAGCGATATTATTCACGTAATAATTGTGCGAAAATGCACAAATTGTTTTCGTATCACGATGAGTGTGTGTGTTACGTAATAAATATTGCGCTCGTTAATTTTTTTCCGCTTGCGTCGACCATCGAAGGTCTTTTATTCTCTCGGTTAACAAGTATATAATCCGAAGGTTTTTATTTATTTGTATTTATTTATTTATTTACACATTTGCGTGTTGATACAATTTGCGAAACGTGCGCGGGGGGAGCATAGTTTTCTCCTCCGCAGTTAACTCCGTAAATCGAAATGGTGGAGGAGGCGCGGTAAATTGCCACGCGCGGCATAGAAGCGTTGTGTGTCTCTCGTGTGATCGTCGCGAAACAATGTCGGGCGAGACGAGATTGTGTGTTGCGCAGTTTACACTCGAAAGTTTTCGAACTTTGCGCAAATTATATCGCGACAGACCGAACGTGCGCGACGCGAAGCCCCGGATTCGCTCCTCCTCCCGCGGCGCATTTCGCAATTACAGCTTTCTCGCGGAATTTACGATGGAAGATTTTGTGCGCGCGCGAGCGAATTTGTGCGAGCGATTGTGCGACAAATGAACAATCATATCGCGGGATTCAATCCGCGCGGCGAAAGTGCGTATAATTTTTTTTTTTTTTCGCGCGAAGAACACACACGTCTTCGAATTCGCTCTCAGCTGTCCGACATTCTTGCGTGCGCGGAAAAAAAAATTAGTTTCTACCACAGCTAATTACGGTTTGCTGAAATGAATTTGCTGCTGCAACTATAAAATTTCCTATTACACAGAAACAGTTCGCTGATATTCCTAAATATGGTCGACATAATAGCAAAATATGTATTCCAGGTTCGACTCCTGGCCGAGGAGTTTTTTTCGCAATATTTTCAAATTAGTTAGGGGGGTATTTGGGATCTTTCGTATACGAGATGCAAATCTAGCATCCTATATGATTTTATGAATTGAAATTTCAATTCAAAAAACTCACATGTAAAAATAATTTACATGTGAATTTCATACATGTGTATATATATATATATANACACCGAAAAAATTGTATTCTTGTTTTGAGGATATCCCACTTACTTTAAGTATATTTTATACTAAAATAGGCGCCAAGAAGAGTTTCTTATTTTAAGAGGAAAATCCTCTAAATAGTAATATTGATAAGAATATATACTGATTAGAATATAAAAACCCTCTATATAGAAAAACATATATATCTCACTATCGAAAAAGACTATATTCTTAAATTAAGAATATATTCTTAAATAAAGAATATATTTTTAATTTCAGAAGAATATCATCTAAAATCTTTAAGAAGATTTTTTAAGTATAAAATCTTCTACTTACGAGAATATCATTTTTTCGGTGTATACATGCACGCTTATTCCTGCACAACAACCTGGGAATGGCTCGTATTGGCCTATTTAATCTTAGATGGCTCATATTAGCCTCTTCATTCTTAGTTTCAAAATATGTATGTCTTGTAGCGCTAAGAGCTTAGGTGTCCATAATACTACCAAAATTGAGGAACCAAACCTAATTTTTAGAGCTGTGAGAGTTAACTTTTTTTTTTCCGTTTGTGATTTGTGCAAATTACGCGCAAATAAAACATATTGCGTTCGATATTACACGGTTACTCGCGCGCTCTCGATCGTTACGAGACGCGGAAGAGAAAGAGAGAGAGGGAGAGAGAGAGAATGGCGATCATAACTCACATAAGGAAGTTTTACCCGCTACAAATCAGGTTGTTATCGCGTAACCTTAAAGCGCGCGTCTTCGTTATTGTCTCTCCCGCGGCGCCTCGCGATTGTTTTCTCGCAAGATTTACGACGGAGCTCCCGAATCATCCCGCGGTAAACTTTGACGTTGTATTAAAACGCGATAACACGGTCGCGTTTGTTGTTTGCGCCCGGTGTGTTTCACCGGAGAAGCACGCGCGTAAAGGACTTTTGACACTTTTGCCGGGGGAGGGATAAGAAAGAACAAGGTTCTCTCGTTTCTCTCGCGGCGTTCAGGTGAAATATTACGCGAATATAAATACAACTTATTCTCTCTGAACAAGTTACAAAAGACGAAACAAGAAAGGATGTATCGAGAGCGAAAGCCCGAGTCGAAATTTAGCGTCTACATTGAACCTCAATTTTTGAAAAAAGGAAGTTTCGGACGCGCGTATAGCAGCGTCAAAGTAGCATCTACTTATTTTCTTACTCCTACTTTGAGCCTATCAGAGCCTGCAATGCGCAGTCTGATCTGAGAATTGAACTACTACTTTAAAACTTTAGCAGGAAAAAAGGAAATTTCGGACGTACAGCAGCGTCAAAGTAGGATCTACTTTCTCTCTTACTCTTACATAAAAAAAAGAAAAATTGAGGTTCAATGTAGACGCTAAATTTCGACTCGGGAGGTTGCGTAAACGTCTTTTTATCCGCAAAATTGTTTCGAATTAATTAAATCGAGAATTCGCGTGATTGATTGTAAAACTACTCGTTCCCGGCGATGTTCTCTCTATTTGTCTCACTTGTCCCGACTTTGTTACCGCGCGACGCTGTTCGCGGATGAGAATAAATGAAGCGAAGATACGTGGGGATAGAGAGCGGAAGGGAAAGAAATATAAGGGATTTCTCCGGGAAGTACGTGAGAGATCCTTGCGTCTCTCTCTCTCTCTCTCTCTCTTTCGAAATACGATTACATACTGCGGTACGTCGGTTGATTATTCGTATCAAACGCGTCTCGCAGCGTTTCAATTTCTTTTTCGGACGCGTCATTGCGCGGTTTACCGTTCGTAATTAATTCGACGACATTACCGGGTCGCGACTGCGTCGTTTTTTGCATTACCGGGCCGAAACTTTTTTAATTACTTCGCACATACCGACGGAGTTTCGCGCGAAAACCTTACGGAAAAACCGATTATTTAAACCAAACCACTATATCTGTTTACGCGCGGAATAAACTTTTTCGTGAGAAGCTGAGAAAATAATTTTGAGCCTCTTTGACGATTTTTTTTTTTATTTTGCGTTTATTCCTTTCTACGTTATAGTAAAAAAAAAAAAAAAAGAAGGGAAAGAAGAAACGAGAAATGAAAGCGACGCATATAGTAACTCCATAGAGCGCGGGGTTCATACGCCACTCTCATGTCCTACTCGCTTTCCGGGGTTCGCTATTGAGTTAGCTTATCGTACCACAATTCGCTTCTATGTACGAATCCGTGAAATCCGTAGATCGCGAATAAACTCGAGAGAGAGAGAGAGACAGAGAAAGAGAGAAAAAGAGAGAGAGACAAGTTTACGAACGACGAATACGAGATTTCGGGCTTTTTTTCGCGCAGCGGTACCTCGTAATGCTATTACTGCTACCCCCCGTCGATCGGAAACAATCACGACGGCTCCCGATTCGTTATGTAACTCGGATTTATGAAATTCCGCGCTGTCGGAAAAGAACCGCGTATATAAGAATGCTGCGTTTTTTTTTTATGAAGCACGCCATATAAACATATACATGTATATATGTATATATATATATATATTTACATATTTACACACATCGTTGAACTCGTGTATACATTAGCGCGATCAAAAGTAATTTCTCCAATAATTTTCAATCGCTAATGAACAATTGTGAAATATACATATCACAAAAGGAATTAAAACTCTCGACAATCAATTGTCGCAATTTTTCTCTCTCTATCACTGTCTCTCTCTCTCTCTCTCTCTCTTCGTTCTTCAGACCACAGTCTGTATTTTCCTTGATGAAATACGCGGACCTACACACAACAGGTTGGCCGTTATTGATTTGGTATATAAATTATTTTATTATCACATAATGTTAACTGCGACAAACGGTCAAAAGTCCGCGGGCACGTAAAGCCGACAAATTATATTGCGCTATTTCGATTGTCCATTAACGCGGTTAAAAAGGTATGCGCGTGGTATAATTGCGATTGGAATTAGTTATTAAATTGCTAATATCTTGAAACTGTATTACTCTCTCTCTGGCAGCCGCGCGCTATACATTTTCCATTATGTCCGCGCGGACATATAAATGTAAATGAACGCTTCAGCACAGGAGAAGGGGCAAGGAGGAAGGGAGGAAGCTCCTCCACGTTGCATAAGAAAAATCAATCTGATAGAAAGTTCTGAGCCGTTTCCTGCGCGTCTCGCGTTTCCGGGAAATAGCATGACTGACGTTCAGCCTTTTTCATGGACTCGAGACGCGTCTCGTACATGTACTATATATTTATATAATGTATATATTATACGTGTGTATATATATATATATATATATGTATACATACATACATGTATGCAGGGTACTTCGCTTAACTTGACACGAATTATCCCTTTTTTAGAATCATAATTACATGTTTTCGAGGTATCTCATACCATCTACAAAGATTAATTTCCGTGAGGAGAATGTCGCTCTGCTATTTCTGTCGGGAACTGTAATTTGTTCTTTTTCTTCATATAGCTGATGGCATTAAGTCATTTCGCGTATCAAAGTAAATGACACGGAAAGACGAACGTTTCTCTCACGATATATTACATTCTCTGTATTTGATATATCGTGTGTTATATTCTCTAATATATTCTTATATAATAAAACACCAAGCCGAAGGACCGCCTATTATTGGATTTTGTGAGGTTTTTGTTTTTTTTTATTTTGATTTGCAAGCATCAGATGCGAGTTAGATTGCAAAGAGAAAAACGGAAGAGAGAAAGAGAGAGAGAGGAAAAAGAAAGACTTATATATAAGCTTGTCCCGAGCGACATATCCGAAAACTATATCTGACAGTCGTGGCAGGGAGATATCATTTTATTATTTTGCGTGGGCGAAAATCTCGCACCCAAAACAATACAATAGTTGACAGACATTTCGATCGACGTCAGAGTCAAAAGGCTTCTTCCTAATCGCGCTTCCGATCGGAGAGCGACCGCATTTTCTTACTTTAAGAAAAAAAAAGAGTAAAACCTAACTTTCTAATTTACACAGCAAATTTCTGTAATCAGCAAAGTTTTTATTATTTACTTTTTTTGAATTGAATATATTGCGCGTCCACGTCAGCGCTATTATTTTCATCAGCGTTATTTTGTATTTTGGGAAAAAGCCCGTCAACGTATTTGTATATTTCGGTGTTTGAAAATTTATTGAACTGTACGAACTATATATAAACAAAAACAAGAAAGAATCAAACTTACGCGCGCGATTACTTTACAAATCTATATGGGACGTGACCGGATTAAGAGACATATATACGAACCCGGACGATAAAAGTTCTGTTAATCACATGTGTTACAACGTTATATTTTTACAGCCGCGATAGAGTAATATCAATCTAGCTCATCTCGAAAAAGTAATCCCTGCCGTGTACGCGATTATTAAGCCGTTTTTCCATTACGTCGGTATTACATATTTTATTTCTGTATATGTTTTTTTTTTCTTTTTTTTTTTATCCGATATCATCGTAATCTGTATAACGCAGATATATACACAAGACTCGTCTTTGCGCGAATTTAACTTTTTAATAAAAAGCGCATATTTTTTTTTTTTTTTTTTTCTATTGATCACCTTCGCGAACGAAACCTCGTTGCTTTATAAAACAGAATCTCGTCTTTTTTGTTTTATAAAAAAGAAGATCGAGCACAAAGAGACATGCGCGCACATGTTGTATCTGTTTCGCAAAATGATCTCGTAAAAACACGATGCAATACAAATAACTTTGTATTTATATTTCAGGACGGAGGAGCGTACGTGAAGCAAAGCGACATAGAGGGTTTGGGACTGTGCCCTTACGATCCACGACACAATAGCACAGCAGTTTTCGCCGGTAAGTTTTTACAAGAGCGCGCAAATCGAACGACGTATATATATATATATATGTATATATATATGTATTCGACCTCCGCAGCTGTCTGTCCGTGGACCACGCGAAACCAATTTCTCGATGAAATCAGAAACCGTATATATGAGTAACAATTTTCCGTATTATTTTATCTGTGGTCGCCGCTTTATTCTCCGGAACGTCGAACGTTCCGTGAAAGACGACGTATGTGTATTTGCCAATATTTTGAGTTCACGGATGAAACAAATCTATCTGGCGATAGATTTTATTCGAGCGTCTTTTACGCAAATTTTCGAACAAGTTTCGGCTTCGAGAGAAGAAAGTGGATTTTCTTTCTCCGTCTCGCGGGAAAAATGACTGCGATTTTTTGTGAAATGATCGGTGTGTGGAAACACATATATGTTTTTTCTGCGCAAACTTTACCGCGCCACTCTATGTGTGTGTAACGTGAAAAATCGCTACGTCTGTCTACGGAAAATATTTGTCGAGAAGATTTTTATTACATTTCGAAACACATGTGTCGCGCGCGCGCCCAGATTTGACAGGCAACGCGTGGCTTTGACGACGCTAAGTGCCACTCGAGAGATTCGACCGCTCGACAAACGAGTGGAGTAGCTTGCGAGAACGGAGAAGTTCAGCGCGGAAAATATTCACAAGTCCTCTTATAAATATATGCTCGAACGTTTCAGCGGATGATTCTCGAATTGTTTTGTTTTCCAGGCCAAAGATTTGATATTATAATATACATATATATATATATATTTCTTCCACTTTTGTTCTCTCAATTATTTCTCTTTCGCTAATTTATACAATTTATTTACCAGTTTATTTTCGCGTCAAATATAAAAACCGAATCTATATATGGAACTGATGCGTTCCGGTTGAATCTAAATAGATTTGATGTTAAAAAGTTTATAAAGAAATGACATGCAATTAGTCCGGGTCGCACTATACGTTTCACATTTAATACGAAATAAGCCGAATCTCTCTCACTCTCGCTCTCCCATCGCTACCAGCGTACCTGTTAATTCCGGTTTCATTATCCTGGAATTAGGTAGACAGTTTTGGATGACATAAACAGTAGAGAAATATATCGCGCATGCTACATTTACATACAGCATTGTGTTTGCAATGATACTATACGGTATTCATAAAACAGTGTGTGCGCGCGACGATTTGTCTCTTTCTCTGTCATTAACAAATTTTAATTTGTTCTTACGTACAAATATATTGTCTTCAATTAAAAAAAAAAAAACACATGCAACGACAGTAGCGTTATAAACAATTATTTTTTCACAATAATGTTTTTAATTATACACAACGAGATATCCAACAAGGCATTAATAAATATTTATTTTAATTTAATTATCTTAATTGGGGTTAAATGACGATAAAAATTTTTGCTAGAATAATTGCACTTTTGTTTATTGTTAAAAAGCCTTTCCTTTTGAATTCTCGATTTCTTGCTTGCGATCAATTCATCCGCAAGCTCGAGCAACAGTCTATTGTACGATTTTAATTAGACGATAAAATAAAAAATAAAAAATAAAAAAACACATTTTGCGCATGCGGCGTACACAAGGAAACTTACACCACTTTTGATGTGAAATGTGCAGTAGTTTCATACGTTAAACGTTGTAATTTGCTAATTACGCGCGTGTCGTACGCTCGCCAAAGTAGTGCCACGTGAGCGAATCAATACTTTGACCGGGGCAAACGATGCATTGCTTGAATGAAGTCGTTTCTCTCCGGAAACGCGTATGATATTTCTATGTAAATAGTGTCTTTCTCGGGATGGGGAAGGGGAGGGAATACACACGAGAAATTCGAACTTGCGCGGCACAGAAGATATTACCTTCTCTATTCATTTAATTACTTCACCTTGTGGACCGGCGAAGTAATTAAATTCATAAAGGAAGTTAAAAATACATGCGCACAAACTATCTCTCAAATCTCTCATATTCTTTCATGTGCGGATAACTTGATTAATTTCACAGAAGTTCTTTTATGAGCAAAAGTTTACTTTGACATCACTTTTTTTTCGCGACCTTTGAAGCGAATCTTAATTTATATTAATTCACAGTTTTTCTTTCTCTCTCTCGATAAAAAGAAAAAGATAAATATTAGACTCCAATATTCTTTCTCCGTTCCTCTTAAACTACGAACGATACCAATGCAATAACGATAAATGTTAACGATATCGGTGATGACATAAGAGGCTCATTCACGTCGGATGTGCGACAGTGTAGCAATAAAAAAAAATTAAAAAACAAAAAAAGAAAAAACCACTAACATCGGAACGGTGACACGATTGTATACACGTGTATTTAAATTAGCGTTTATTTTCGTGAAATTCTGAAAAAAAAAAAAATTGTGACCTACCGTTTGACTTTCTGGCCACAATCTGTCAAACGGCGGTAATAACGTAATCGAAAATGTAACGACATTTTTTTTTTTCGTTGTTATATAACGCGGATATACAAGCTCGGAACCAGTCGTAATAAAATCGGTTGTCGCGCTCTCCCGATATATCTCGAAACACGATTTATCAAAATTGACATTTTTTTCATTCTTCCTGTCGTCCTTCATATGTCCAATCATATCATATCTCTATTTCCTCTTCTATCTACATAGTATATACACACGCGCGTCAATCTTGTCTATAAAAAAAATATATATATTTGCAACCAACAAATAATAGTTGCATTAAAATTATTGCATCGCAATAATTTCGAGACGATTTTTATATTTCATAACACACGTATATTATTATTATGTAAAATAATATATATATATATATATTTTTTTTTTTTTATATATGTATACACTTTATAATACGTATAAAATAAATAAAATAAATAAAAGTACATGTAAAATAAACAAATATACATATATATGCATAAAAATTTATATCGGCTCTCTTCTCGCACAGTTGGTAAATTGTTTAATCAGTTAATTATGTATAATATATGGTATTTTCTGATTGTTGATTATTGCACGTTACTTTTCATTTATCTCTACATTACGCGCTGGTGGTTGTGTAATAAGATAATTTAATCAAATGAGAATGAAATAAAATGTAATGGGAGAATATATAAATTAGTAAAGCGTAAATACATACGCGTCGTAATTTATTATCCATTATTTTGATGCAGCAAATAACTACAAAATAGCAAACGTATTTTGTATTATTATTTATAAGCATTTAATTATCATATACATTCAAGTTTTCGCGTATTTTGTTTTAGCGAGTGATTTTAAAACCCTGTTTTTGAACAACTTGATTGCACATTTCTAAAAAAAAAACGGTTTTGTTATAATTTTATACTCATTATAAATACATATTCTTGTGGGTTATTTTCGTTCGATGATGAATACAAGTATAAATAACTCGGTGTCATATTCCACATACGTGTATATATACATATATAATAATCGGAAAAGTTACAAAATTGCATTATGGTTTCTTTCCTTCATCTTTAGTAGTTCGTAGAAGAAATCGAGAACTTTTTCAATTGATTAAAATTGGAAAACTTCAGAAACCATGAAATTCAGAAGTTTGTAGGAGGACAAATTTTTATGAGACAAGTATACAGTTATTCTTTTTAGTATTTTTTACACGTTTTACATCTCATCTTTTTTTTTTTTTTATAGCGCGTTGAAAATTGAACAATTTTTTAATTCTCTTTACGTGGAATCGTATTGGATGGATTTTTGCTTATTTGTATCTATATTTCCAAGTTACAATGCGGACTTTATAATGTGAAATGCGAACCGTGATTTTTGCGTAAACACAATTCTTGCAAAACAAAATTGGAAATATTGCAGTAAATTTGCAAAAGCGGTGCATTAAATCGTCACGTAGTTTTAAAGCGCTCGTGCGCGAGGAGGTTAGTAGTTATTCGAAAAAATTGTAAAAAATTTATCAGTCACTAGGGAAAAACCGTGTTTTAATAGTTACCGCGCAAATATCCGATATTCGATCCGAATCTGTTTCAGGTCAAATCGAATGCGGACAGATATATATTTCACATATATACATATATAATATAAATTAATAGATAAATAGAGTTTTGTGCGGATAATCGATAAAAAATCCGGTTCGTTCGCATTGTTACTCTGTTAGTTTTTTTTTTTTTTTTTTTTTTTTTTTTTTTTTTTTTTTTTTTTTTTCTACGCGAAACCACCCATTACGAAATTAAATTCACAATTTTGCGTATATAATTGATGTAACACACGCGCTCTTTCCAGTTCATCCGGGCGAGCTTGACTTGTACGCTTGTAGAATCTTGAGAAATGGCTCAAAGCTTGTCAAATGGTCCAGGGTTTCCTTCCGAGAAGATGTATATTCTCCCGCGGGAAATAGCATGCGTTCTATCATAGCATCCGTTGATTTCGAGAGGATCTTACCGGAGTCTCGTTGCTCCCGAGGTCTCTCTCTCTCTCGCGAAAGTTTCATCTCACGGCTTTACTCTCTCTCTGTACGTTGCCTTGCCCTCCCTCCACACCGACACATCGCACGTTTCTCACGTATACAACTCGGAAAAGAAGAAAGACGTATTTCTTACAAAAATAAAACGTTACCGTCGAATATATATATATATATACTTTGTTACGTTGTTATTTTTGAACGCAATTTGCTATTTTTCGCCGAGCTTGATCGCGGGTCGAAACTGCAGCTTGCGAAAATTATGTTTCGTATTAAAAAAAAAAAAATCTCTATAAGAAGCTCAACTCGGAATTAGCACAAAATCAATCCTTGTAACTCGAAGTTTGAGGAATGCATTTTTTTAAAACTCGTATTGTCCGTTTCTTTGATGCTCGAGCGCAATTTGTTAGCGCAATTTGTTTTATTCCGAATCTTGTTGTACAACAACAATCCACGCGTCGACACTTTCGTCGCATTTTTGCGGTAACGCGTCAAATCACTTCCTAAGTACAGATTCCGATCTCAATAAGATACACGCGCGAAGAGATACATATGTGTCTCTGCGCGTCGCGGGAAACGTAACGCCGCCGACGCGCGTTGAAGCGGCAACACACAACTTAGAGGCGGAAAGAAAGAAAAGAAGCCTCTTTTCTTCTCGCTCGCGCGCGCGCGCGCGCGGCATTACGCGTGGTTGTACGATATTCGCGGGGGCTTCGGCGGGGGCTCAGCGTAGATTTGTAGCCTGCAACGAGCACGTTCATCCCCTAAGTCTAACGTCTGCCCTCCGCGTTATATACGACCGCCCGGCCTCTATATACACTTATCGCGCGCATACGTTGGCCGGCCTCAAATCCCATCGTGCTTTTTGAACGTGAAATATGGACGCCCCCGCCCGTGGAGCGCCCGAATCCTTGGAGGATCCACCTTCTCCACTTTCGCGAAAACACGCCGGGGAAAATGCAGTCGCTAGCTAGGATGCGCCCGCTGTATTGTAGGTATACTCGCTCATGACGCACGTTCACGTGTATATATATATATATATATATATATATATACGCACGCACACACACACACCGATCAAATCCGCGGCTTCTTTCCCGGAGCTTTCCGCCGCTCCCGACGTTCTCCCCGCGACGCGCGAGAAAGATGGCCCGTACACGGAGTCATCCCCGAGATGACACGGTCTCTTCCGCCCCGACGGAGGATTTTCTACCGACGGGGGCTTATCTCTGATCCGGCGCGCCTTTCTGAACTTCAATTTGTATATGATGCTATTTTTATCTGTATAAATAATTCACAGATCTCTCGATTGCGCGCTTGCGAAAAGTAACAACTTCGAAACTTCGCGAATAGACAGACGCACAAAGAGACGCGAATAAATTATATTGTGTCGCGCGCGCGTTTCGATATTAATATACACGCGCGGAGTCGTGAATTTCCAAGGTGAAATGACCAAGGGAATTACAAGCACGAGTCTAATCGTCCCGCTCGATATACGACGTAATTTCGGAGAAGCTCCGGGGAGAGCCTCACCGACGGCGTCCTTCGAGGACTTTGATAGCCGCCGGAGCGAAAGTTGGGTCGTGCCGTAGATCGGAGTGGAACATCCTCCAGAAGCGCCCTCGGGTGTGCGTGCGCCACACGCGTAGCGAAGCGGATAGTCCCGACGACGTATATAAATTCAACCGGGTAATTTCCTAGAGAGTGAAAGAGAGAGAGAGAGAGAGATAGAGAGAGGCGTTATAGCGCAGGAGGATGAATTAACCTGAGAACGCGCGCGCGCGCGCTCTCGTTGCTATGTATTAACCATCGGCCTGATGGTGCCTCGTTTAGCTTGCAAATGCGGAAGGCGCGACTGACTGACGGGAGAAACGTTTATGCATGTTTCAGAGGGACAGGTGTACGCCGCGACGGTGGCTGACTTCTCCGGTGGCGAGCCACTGATTCACAGGGCGATGGTCCGCACCGAGCGCTCGGATTTGAATCAGCTGAACGGTAAGTTGAGAGATTCGGAAATGTTCCTCGGCGATTATGCGGGTTTATTTGAGTTGAGAAGAGTCCCGCGCGTTTGCCCTCCCCCTCCCTCTCCCCCCGAGATACCGCAACTCGAAAAGTTGTTCAAACGCCCGTTCGATAAAATTTCAATTTGCGCGCTTAACCGCGCTTAACAGATCGAAATTGGCATACGTCAAGTAGTTCCCCGCAGAATTTTTCTATGAAAAAAAAAAGAGAGCGTCTGTTCTTTTTTTTTTTTTTGTACGCGCGCTTTTCCCGTCGATAAACGCGTAAAGAGATCACGCGCGTGATTGTTATTAAACACACGATTGTGATTTTTTTGTTTCAATCCAGGACCAAATTTTGTCAGCTCGTTTGCGTACCAGGACTACGTGTTCTTCTTTTTCCGCGAGACCGCAGTGGAGTATATGAATTGCGGAAAGGTGAGATATATCAATCTCTTTACAACACAAAAACAAATTGACAACATATGAAACAAATATTTTTTGTGCGTTACATATCCGCACAGAGATCTTTAATAAATTACAAAATTATTTAATTGAATTCTTATAATTAATATGAATTTTAATAATAATAATAATTCTTCTTTAACTTATATTTTGATTTTATTTAATATTTACAACGCATTCTCATTCGCTGTAGCGCAGAAGTTCATTTGTTAATTAAACTATAACGACGCTTTTTTGTGGATATCGATTTTTCTCTTAAATTTGACGTTTCATTCGAGCATCGACGACGACGAGGTAAAACGAATTTATATTTGCAACAATATATCGGGCATTAATTTGCTCGAAAAATTTCGAATTTCAGGCCGTTTATTCGCGAGTTAGCAGAGTCTGTCGGCACGACAAGGGCGGGCCGCACGCATTTCGCGACAGATGGACGAGTTTCCTGAAAGCGAGACTCAACTGTTCGGTGCCGGGCGAGTACCCCTTCTATTTCAATGAAATACGTGAGTATGCATATGCTGCGGCGGCGGTCGCTTCTTCGCGTGGCTTCGATCGCGACGCTACACGCTCGAGTAGTTTCGAACACCCCGGGAAGGGCTCTCTCTCGCGCGCGCGCTTCCCTCTAAAAGGGTCTTCTCCTGCAAAAGACCGCCTCCGATTCTAACGCCGCGTTACCTCTTCCCTCCACTTTAAGTATAAGCGCGCGCGCGCGCGCGCTCCTTTACTCTTTTCAAGGTTTTTGCAATTTCCTCCCGACGTGCTGCGTGTCCGCGTTGAACGAGACGCCGAATACGGTGAGATAGAAGCGCGATTCCCTTTTGAAGGAACCTTCAATTATACGCGAGCAACGTGTATTTGGGTTCAAAATACACGGGGAATAAAATTCGCAACATATATATTCTCTGAAATGTAAACGTACACGCGCGGGGGGATTCGTAAATAAATTTCCGAAAATTTGTCGCGTTATTTTCGGAAAAAAAATTTGATGATGAAAAATAATTTTGCGTTGTGCAAACGCGAACTTGTTATATATTTAATATTGATATTTGCCAGTGTTCCGTTCTCACCCCGCGAGAGAAAAGGATTTGCAAATAAAATTATTTGCAACAATAAAAACGCATTTTGTTGCGTAGTGTGCAACGCGGTAATACATTGACTCGAAACGATAATGGACGTATTTTTTTACATTTACATTCGCGCGACAGTTTATTACCGGGGAGCGCGCGCGGAACGCTTTATCGATTCTCGCGTGCACACGCTCTTCGTGTGAACGCGCGCGTATGACACAATTGAATAAGTCACTCTCTCAAGCTATATCCTTATCGCGCGCCCGAAATGGACTAATCTCGAGTGCGGGGGCACAATAGCCCCCACGATGCGCTATCTCCGCGTCTCGTGGAAACGTGGGTGGGGATAAATGAGGACGGGACAAACGCGAGAGAGGAGCAGCGCAAGGCTCTCTCCATAGAATATTGTCGCCGCATATCGAATTGAAATCCCTATGCTCCGGCTAAAGTTGGCGCGCATCCAGACACCGAGAATGCCGGAGAAGCACTGCGAAATCACAGGTCCCGGGACTGTTACGCTGATTGTTCAGAAGCTTCGTACTCCTAGCGAGAGGGACTAATCCGCCGCGTTATTAAATATTAAATGCGGGATTTGTCTGTATTTAAGCGTCGTCGTTGTAAAAATTTGCTCAATTTGAACGCTCAGATCTTACTGAGCGTAAGCTTAAAAACACTTGTAAGGGTGCGAAAAACAAATTTTAATCAGAATTAAAGAAGAACAGAGAGAAAGACACAGTTGTCAGAATCCAGTTAATATATATCAATGGAATTCGATGACTGAATAAACACAAAAGTCCCTGACCTGTTGCCAAAAACGTTCGATATCGGATCTCGTCTATTTTCCACAGAATCCGCGTCGGAACGGTTGACTTATGCATTCCGCATTTTAAAGCGGGATATATAACAGCGACATCGAAGATCTCTGCGAAAATATTGGAAATATCGCACCCAAAAAAAAAAAAAAAAACTTCCCTTCGAATGTTTTTCCACCGCGCGTATCATATTTCGCGAGAAAGAGTTTGAACGGTGCTGATTAAAATATTATCGCCAAATCTGTTAATCGATTTCGACTTGTTAAAAATTTCAATCTTTCCCTCGTATTTGTCTCGTACGCGATCAGAAATCTCAAATCTAATTTTTCATATCTCGCACAAGCATCGATTTCCTCGAAGTATAATTTTCATTTCGCTACGTGTATTACCTTATGCGCGCTCGAAACACGTGCGAGAAAAGAATTGGCACCGCGTGCGAAATCATTTTGTACGCGCGCAACTGCGCTAATGTGTAAAATAATAAAAAAAAAAAAAAAAAAAACTGGAAGGCGACAACCCGGAAAGCCGGAGTTCCAGGTTTGACTCCCGGCTGAGGAGTTTTTTTCGCAATATTTTAAAAATTAGTTAAGGGCGTATTGGGGACCCTGCATATATATAAGATGCAATATTAGCGTCATATTTGATTCAAAGAATTGTTATTTCAATTCCAAAAAAACTCACGTGAAAAATATTACACGTGAATACATATATATATATATATATGATGCTAATTGTTTTATATATATATATAAAACAATTAGCATCATATTTGATTTAAAGAATTGTTATTTATATATATATATATATATAATAATATTGCATCTTATATATGCAGTATATATATATATATGCATTCATATATATATATATTCTCACATTTACGCACAACATGCTGCGAACGGCTCTTCATGTCCTTATATTCATATATTATTAGTTTAAAAGACTTATAGAGCCCGAGAGTAATCTCTATTTATCACTAATTGTTAAAAAAAAAAAAACTATCGAGCAAATTCTTTGTTTCTTATCTATCGGTTAGAATCCACGAGCGACGTAACGGAAGGTCGATACGGCGGAAAGTCCGCGCGTTTGGTTTACGGGGTGTTCACGACTCCGGTAAACTCTATTGGGGGTTCGGCTGTCTGCGCTTTCTCCATGGACAGCATTCTCGAGGTCTTCCAGGGTGCTTTCAAGGAACAGGAGACTATAAACAGCAATTGGCTGCGCGTGCTTCCGGAGAAGGTGCCCGAACCGAGACCGGGCGCTTGCGTTAACGACTCCAGAACACTTCCGGACATAACTGTCAACTTCGCCAAGGCTCATCCACTGATGGACGACGCGGTGCAATCTTACTTTTCATTACCTGTGATAACTAAGACGAGTTTTAAGTACGTGAGATCTAATTGGATTACATCTTTGAATTTGCTTCACGTTAAAAAATTAACTGAAAATAACTGATAACGTCTTGAGAAAATTGAAATAAATTTTAAACGTGAAGAAAATTAAAAGATTTAAAAAAATTTTTTTGGTTTTTTCATTTAGTTGATAAATTTTGTGATCTTTTTTTTAGTTACAGATTTACCAAAGTCGCAATAGATCCTCAAGTAAAAGCGCTAGACGGCAAAGCTTATGACATTCTTTATATTGGAACAGGTACAACTTGCTTATACTTACTAATTACATTTCGTATTTTTACACACGCAATTACACATGTTTTTTTTTTTTTTATTACATATTTATAACAACGCGCTTTATTTATTATTAGCACCGTGTACACGTCAAAATAAAACAATACTGTACATAATTCGTACATCGCTAATACTATGTCTATGCATACATATATATATTGTGATATTCATAATATTATAATCATTTAAATGTGATATTAATAAAAGATTAACTTGTTGCGTGCAGATGACGGTCGTGTTTTGAAGGCCCTCAATACTCGCGCACCAGAAACACTTGAAAATGTTAGTCAAGTAATTGTTAGCGACGTGCAAGTATTAAAATACGGTAAGTCACGTTACAACACAATAAATATTTATTTTTATAAAAACATGATATAAATATATATATTTT
>NW_018020737.1:206270-219140 GCF_002006095.1 Pseudomyrmex gracilis
TATTATATTATCATATATATCATATATATATATATATATTTCATGATATATATATATATATATTTTTATGAAAAAAGAAAATAAAGAAAAAAATGACAACGACCAAAATCAGGATGTATCGCACGTTGTCTCGCATCCGTAAACCGAAAAAGATGGATTTTGTGTAATACGCGCCGGTAATAATCTGTCTTTCTCGCAACAACGTAATTCTACGTTGTAGGTCAAGCGGTCAAAGACCTTTTGGTGGTTCATCTCGCCGGCGAAGCTAGCAAGCTGGTGGTATTCGCGGATTCCGAGATTCGCGCGGTTCCCTTACATCATTGCGACTCGCCAGCTGCGGCCACCTGCAGAACTTGCGTCGCGCTACAGGATCCTCATTGCGCTTGGGACGCGACCGCGAATCTCTGCGTGGCCGTGTCGACCAAACTTCACGACAGCGATGCCGACAAGACGCTGTTCCAAGATATCTCGACCGGCAGACACAGAAGCTGCGGATACGAGCAAGGTATTATTGTCGGCTGATGTAAATTTGTTTCCGTGTGTACACCGTTACCGTGTGTAAGATACCAGTTTTGACTCCGAAAATGAATATATATGTATATATTAACGCGACGACACGTAAAAAAACTCTGCCTGGATTCGCTTGCTTTAATTCCGATCAAACGAATCTCCTTCTCTCGTTTTTTATCTCGTTGATTTTTTTTATTTGCCTTTGGTTTTTAGTTTAATTCATTTTTTTTTTATTTTACTTTTGTTTTTACTTCTTTCGCGCGTGCACCAAAATGGAAATAAAAATAACGGAACGCGATTCGAAACAATGAAATAAATTACTTTAACTTGACCGAGTATAAAAAAAAAAAAAAAAAAAAACAAATTCTTATTTTTCGAAGACACAGCGAATAAACGAACGTGTTTAGTTCGTTCACTTCTGATTTTCAGTTGATGACAAAAAAAACGGTCACAAAATCATGTGTATACACTTACGCTTTGCTTGTTTTATTTGAATTTCAATCTATTTTGCACACTTTATTTTTTCCCACTTTATCTCTCTTTTCTGTCTTGTCGCTTTCTTCTTTTCCCGCAAATCTGAACACACGGCGATTTATTTGAAATGCAGAGAACGAGAAGAGTAAGTGCTAAAAACTATAAGAACGAATGAACTTACCCTTGTGGCGTGGGCGTCCAAGTAGTACATGGTCTTGCTTCTTTTTTCTGCCGAAAGAAAAGTACCTCTGAAAAATGCATGTGTTAAATGTTAAAAAAAAAAAAAACAAAAAAAAAAAACACACACACTGCTCGCACAAGTTGAATGTTAATTAACATTTCTCTCGCACACGCTCAGTTAAACCGAAAACACACGGCTAATAGCTTCGGTCATCTCGCTGAGCATTAATGCGTACTTTGCCCAGGCGTCATGTATGCCTTCACACAGCACGTCAGACGCATCATATCTAGATATTCGTACATCATGACTCCGGGTACTGTGCCTGACAGTTTGATAGTCGCGTTTGATGTATGCGGAACGTTAAACACGCAGTGTCCGCAAGGACAAGGTAACAACATCAAATGCAACATTAAATATATATAATAACAACCATTAATAAATTAAATTCCAATTAAAATCAAAATTTAGTTACGCAATATCAAATATAATAACGGGACGATAAATGAAGATAAATTTAGAAACGATTGAATTTCGAACGTTTTTCAATTAACGTCATGATGCACGAACCGTTTCTAAATGCGACGCGTTCGATTCGAAATTAGCTGAAAACCGAATGAAAGGCATTAATGACCGACACACACACACACACACACACGCACGCACACACGCTCCAAGTATGCAAATTCATGTGGTATGTCATCATTTGTCCTCTATCATCATATTGGTGACTGTTACTTCAGAAATGACGAAACCCGTGCAACCAGCGGTGCCGCCCGAAATTGGGCGCGACAAGCAGCCCAATGAACGGAACAATGAAATCGTCATCGAGTTGGATGGGGAAAATCAGTATCGCCGTACGCAACCGAGGGCTAACGAGCCTCAAGGTAAACCCCCCCCCCCCCGTTTGCGCTATACAGAAATTGCCACTTCACGCCGACAAGAACGTGTATTCTTCTTCGACGTCGAAAAGAAAAAAAAAAAAAATGAAAAGTTCTCTCTCTGTTTCACTATAATACGCAATCCTCGCTTTTTTTTTTTAAAACAATTCTCGCGTTTTCTATTTGTTTTTCCTCCCCCGATGCGGTTTTTTACTTTGTCTGTTTTTTGTTACTAATCCGTACGAGTATGCTAGCACGACGGTACACTATTGGCAAATGAACGTGATAAAAAAACTTTTTGTTTATCGAAGAAACGATATTTTCGAGAACGACAGCGCGAAGAAACGTTTCGATGAGTTTCTTTCTGACGTTTATCTTATAAAAAAAAACAAAAATCAACGCTCGAATCTGAAAACTGATACATCTCATTTTTGTTTTTGTTTTTGTTTTTGTTTTCTAGTCGCATTTGTTCCAATATAACAGATTGTGGTGTGTGAGTTAATTTTGAATTTTTCTTGCATTCTCTTTGCAAATCATATGTCTGTCGATAATCAATCTCTGTCTTTGTTTCTGTTTCTTATGTTTCTTATCTGTCGCTTGAGTTTTCCCGCTTTCGTTTCCTTGTCACTTTCAACAGAATGCGTAAAATAAATCTTCCCGCCATGAGAGATGGTGTTTTCTCTTGGGTGTGTGTCATTCAACGTTCATTACCGATCTGATTGCAGGTGTGACTGTGACACCAGTGGTGTACTCGGCCCAGACGCTAACGGGCGCGCTGATCGGCACCTGCTTCTGTTCTCTGGTTGCCGGTTTCGCTTTCGGTTTTTGGTTTAGTCAAAGGCTGCGCGGCTCGTCGTATCCGGAGCCGTCCGAGCAGCGACAACAGCTCAACCGATTAACCGAGACTTCCGAGTCGCCGGGATTTAATAACAAATCCATCAATTTGGTGCTTAACGTGCCGCCCAAGAATCCAAACGGCAAAAACGCAAACTCGTCCGCGGAAAACAAGCCGGTGCAGAAGGTGAAGAAAACGTATATATGATACAGAAGACGACACAGGGCCGTCTGAGGCTTACCGCAGGACCCGACGGGTTCTGGCGTATCTTCCACCTCCTCTTCTTCCGACCTCGCGGAGTCGGACGAGCGCAACGACGAGGACGGGGAGAACGACGAGGATGACGACGGGACGACGCCTACGAGCCTCACCACCGGTATCGCCACCGATCACACAAACAACACTCATAGACCGGACGAGGGCGATCGCTACGGGGATCACTATGACGAGGATCACTACGAGAGCGTGATGAACGACGAGACTTGTTCGCTCGAGTATTTTGATTCTTACGACGCTCAGCAGCGATCAATGACCGTGGATCCGAGATATGCGACGCGCTATCATCAATCAGATTGCGTCGAGACCGCGATGATGAACGCGCCCTGCGAAATCGAGGATTCCGGCGGTAGCGATAGCGCCAACAGCCTCGACGATCTCTGCGGTCGTAACATTGCCATTGACGACGTCGGCGATCGATTCAATCAATACGCCGCGATCAACAACAATCTGCGCGATCAGTACATGGTGCCGACCCGGAGTCCGCGCGAGCTCAACGCGAGGATTCTGTCGCTTTTCAATCCGCAGTTCTTGCCCAACTTCAACAACATGATCACGTACATGGCCGGTAGTCCGCCCCCCCGGTCCCAGTCCGTGGTCCAGTACAGCAGCGAGGACGACAACTTCCAGCGCGGAAGCAGTACGAATTATCGCAAACGCGACGGCACGAACTCGATGTGTTTCCGACGCGGTTTGACTTACGACACGCCACGAAAGTGACAGTACTTTCCGAGCGATTCGCTTTATTTCGCCGTTTCTGATTAATCGGAATTTATACGCGTTCGCAATAATTCCGATGCTCTCGTTAGAAAAGTAGAAGAAGAAGTGCTTGGAGAGTGCGCGCGAGAGATCCATATTTGGTATTTCTCAACCTCCCGCGTAGGAAAACCGGGAACCGGGAACTGTCTATGGGATGAGGTACTACGCGCGCAAGCGAAAAACCCCCTTTTTCTTTCTTTTTCCCGTAGTTTCGCGACGATAAACGCACGGCTGAAAGTTTGTGGTTTCGAGAGAGATGCGTTCATGATCACACATCGACACGCAAACCTCGCACGTTGTGTCATAAAAAAAAAATGGAATGGCGAGTCACGTTAAATAAGCACAGAGGTTATTACTTTTTTTTATGATATAGTTTCTCAAAGCTTTTCTCTCTGTGAATACGAATCGCGCGTCGTGCGCGATCACGGAAGAATCGTATTCGATCGTTTTTTTTTATTTCCTTCGTTCGTTTTTTCGATCGCGATGTTAGCCGATCAGAAGGGAGAGCATCGAGTGTGAGGAGAGGGAGGAAGCAGTGTGTACGCCAACAACGACGACGAGGCTGAAGAATCGACAACCGTAGTAATGTAATGTGATAACTAAATATGAGGACTGTGTTCGTAGCAGTGGCCTGTTAGATGCTTAGACTGATGCAAGATAAACACAAAACAAAAAAAAAATAAAAAAAAATAAAAGAAACGAAAACACACACTTGTGTAGAGACATTTTAAGCATTCGCGCGAGAGATAAGAGAGAGAGAGAGAGAGAGGCGTGCCTTCCGTGTATTAATTGTTGGCAAATCTTGATCTATAAACAAGGAACGGAGTGTTATTAAGGCCGGTAATAGATTCGGGCAAGTGCCTCATTTATGCGTTTTGTTTTAAGATTATAGAAAGAAGCGAAGCAGAAAGAGAGAGAGAGAGAGAGAGAGAAATCTAAGTAAGACTAATTTGAGTGTCGTTGTGCGCTTATTATCGTGCTGTGAGTAGGTAATGGCGAGGATTGTAGGCGTGAGCACGATTGTACGTTTACGTTCCGGTGGAGATCCGGTAGTGAACGTAGTTTCTTCGAGGAACGGATATACATATAGAAAAAAAATTAAGAAATAATTATAAAAAAAAAATTACACTAGATCTAAAGAGATTAAAAAACTCTAGGATTAAAATTTATGATTTTGTTTTAAAATTACGACGAACACAAGGACTGATTTAAAGGTAATATAGTGAAGTAGTTTTTTTAAAGTTTTTCTTAACTTTTTATATATAGTATAACGTATGTACTATGTTGTATGCAAATTGTGGTTTTATAAGTTGCGAGAAAGTCGCTGAATTTGAACGTTCGCGAAACATTTAGATATAAAAATAATGCGGCTTCCTTGAAAGGCAATGCGAGAGAAAACGTTTTTTATATAATCCAGTCTCGAATTTTGATTCCAATTCAACATGTAACCAGATATATATATATATATATTTATAAAATTATATTGTATATATATATATATATATATATATATATTGTATATGTATATACTTTTGACAATATACGTTTATTTTTATTTTTTTTTATGTGTAATTAACCCGTTGTGATGTGTTTTTGTTCGGCATGACCGAGTCCTCGAAGAAATGTCGGCGAAAGGAGCTGGAATTGAACGAGATTCCGCGGAAAAATCGGTTCTGTATAGCGTATATTAATAACGACTGCGATAAGGTCTTTACACGTGCGCATTTACTCGACAGCCTGGTCGCGGACAGAGTGCCTCTAAATAATGAGCGTCTTGTTTTTTTTTTTCAAGAACTCGTCGAAAACGGTGGAAAATGCAGTTTTGTGCATTGACGCATTTGATATTTCTCCTGTTGTTTCCGTGCAATTTCCGAGAGAGAGTACTGATTTTTTATAATAATATATACACTCATACACACACACACACACACACACATCTATTATATATCGCACACCACTCGAATGCGATGCATTGTTTTTTGAAAGGCAATTTAGCAAAAATTAAGGAAACTTTTGATGCCTAATAATAAATAAATAAATATATATATATTCGATCCGATACACACACACAGGCGCGCGCGCGCGCGCGCGAGAGAGAGAGTCTCGTTGTGCGCATTTTTACGAGTATTTTCCGCCGTGTTTCGTGCACTATTAATTAATCCGCAACTTCTTCTCATCGCTCATTAACTAACACTGCCGCGCAAATTCTAACACGCCTCGAGCGAACTAAATATCGTAAGACATTCTTACCGTAATTCTCACCGATTGTTACTGAGCGTTGGACATTTTTAAGAGATCAGGGTAAAAAAAAAAAAAAAAACCAGAAACATTGATCAAGTGCTTTCGACGATAGAGCTCGACAGCTACATACACAATATCACACACATCACACCAAACACTTCTGATGACTGGTAATTGCGTGCTGTGTAAGCGAGAGAAAAGAAAGAAAGGAAATCGTGTAAATATGTAGAACTGTTTTTTATCGTTGAAATCATTTTTAAATCGAGGATTCATTCGTTATGCTACTCGTCACGTGGGCAGCAGTGATAAGCATCATTATTACACGTATATTGCATTTCCATTGCTGCGCATATACGCATTATACGAACATACACATATACATATATACATATAAACCACAATGCGCGCGCGTGTGCATTAATTATATGCGTGCGCGTTGACGCGAACACGTGTGTTTTTTCGATTCGCGTAGCTAAAATCGACGCTACTCGACGTGAAAAGAGATGTGTGTTACGCGTGAGAGGCAGCTAGCAATTAGATTTTACGCGCTGACTTTGTAAACAAGAAGAAGTCCTTGTCTTTCCTTAAATAAAATAAATTTTTGCCATGCCCCCGTTCACGTCGCGCACGATCGATTCCGGCTGGCAGGCCTTTTACAAATTAGCGATGTTTTGTGTAATAGGAAACATCCGAACTATAGGTACCTTAAACGCGAGATTATATGACAGTAGAGAAAGAGAGAGGAAAAAAATCATTGTTATATATACGTTAATTTCTAAATTGAGAGAACTGGCGAGGCATATATATATGTATATATATATATATATATATATATACATATATATATATATATATATATATATAAATTTACATGTGTATACAAATGTACTGTTAGAATAATTATTTACATATACGAACACTTGTACATAATGCTCTGTTTAAAAACCGACTATATTGCGCTTTTGAAGCTAAGTCCTGTGTCATGAAAGTGGCGTGAGAGATGAATCTTGCAAATAGATTAGAGGCATGACAGCTTCTCGTACTTGCGTCAGCTATTTTATAAATAAAAGGATTAGAGAAAAAAAAAAAGAGATTGGAAGATAAAAATACTTCTTACAAAAAATATGTATTAATTTCTTACAAAAATATGTTTCGTATTATTATAGATTTCTTATTGCACACATTCTTTGATGTTTCTCGAAACCGTCGTGGTATGTGTTTGTTTAATCATATCTCATATTTTATGTAATCGAAGTTGATGTTATCGCGTCGTTTAATTTTATCGAATCGTATGTAAAAATTCTTATTTTTTTATACTTTGAAAAAAAAGATAAATTTTTTTCTTTATAAAAAGTAATTTTGCGCAATTCGCAAAATTATCATTCTCTGGCAAAACTTTTTACGAGATTATCACATATATAAGAAGCATAAAAATAATTAAATATCAATACCAATTGTGACAATATCTGAAAAATGTGTTTGTTAGGTAGAAGAAATATGTTTGGGTCAGCGAGAGCTACGCTGAAAATGATATATATATATATAAATTTTAAAACAGCAGGAAAGAGAGATAGAAAGGAGCTTGAAGAAATATTAAAAAAAAAAAAAAAAAAAAAAAAAAAANATAATGCAAATGCGAGAAAGTGATGTTGTTAAATAAATTCAGTTTATAGAGTTTCGAGCGGCTTTATAATTTCTCAAACTCTGTGTCTGACTTCGTACGTGTCCGACTACGTCGCGTCGAACAGAGAAAACAAAAGGGACTAGGACAATGCCGACGAGAACGTGACGATACAACGTGAGACACAGTAATCGTAGACTTATCGCTCGCATTAATTAGATAATATAATCGCAACATTCCACTGGAAGCCGGGACTGCCAATACGTTCAATACGTGAGTTTGGCAGTGGGCTGCAAAGAGATCGAATAGTGCATGTAAATAATTATTAATGTCTTTTTATTCTTACTTCGAAAATAAAGAATGTAATAAATGATTAAAAACCTTTTTTTTTTTTTTGAATCATTGATTCTGTATTATTGTTGCAAATGTGTTGCTTCGTACGATAGGCGATTGTTCTTTGTTTCATTCTGCGAAGAGCAATAACACGGAAAACAACACAGATAATAAAGAAATAATAACATTTAAAAGGAAAAAAATAACGAGACATACGGGAAAATATATAATAATTTTACAATATTATTTAAACAAACATATATACATTGAACAAGAAGATATTTCGTAAGTTTAATTTTAAATTTAGTTTTCAAATTGTTACTAACTATTCTATTTCTATCGAATACTTGTCAAATTTTTTATATTTTTTTTAATATAGAAGTTTTATCAAATGTTACGCAATTTTATGTACAAGAAGAAAAAAAATATCAGAAATTATATACAGGTAACGCACGAAACGTTTACGAGGTGCAATTACTGAATGTTTTCAAATAAAAACATGTCCCGCAATTTCATTGATTGGCATTCAGCCGTTTAAGAGAACAACGAAATCGAGTTCCAAGTACCCTATGCGTTACAAAATGTCACGTATAGGTACTTTGTCACGCTGTTAATTGAAACTACAAAATTTATTGCTGAGCGCTGTATGGCAGTCCGGGCACACATCTTTGCCGTGCCAATGCAACACACACACACATCTTTTTTATGTATATAATACTATAATTCTCCAATTAATGTTAGATAAAAGATAGTTGAAGTCACGCTAAGTTACAATAACATTGTTTTTTTTTTTTTATTATTAATTGAAAAGAATATTTTTCACAAAAGAACACGATTATCTTTCTCGTGTGTGCTCCGTACTTGTAAAATCTTTTTGATACTTTCCGATATTTTATCGACCGAGGTTTTACAAACATATATTTTTCTCTTAATTAGTACAATTAAAGAACTATATAAAAAAGATTAAATTAAAAACCTAATAATGCAAATCCTTTACGTTTCACTGCAACAATCGAGCGTAAGCGTATATCAAAATGCAAAAAAAAGTTTGGAAAAAAAATTTATATAAAAATAATTATATATATCTAGAAAAGAATTGTTATACGATGTCCTTTGTATCCTTACGCGTTATTGTTGTGTAATTTCACCAATTGATCATACACTGGAGAAACTGTACATCTTTATATACAAGAAGATATCTATATATGAACTGATAAAAAACTAATGCATACATAGTGATATAATAGATAAAAATAATAATATATTCTCAGAAAGAAACAAGTTATGTTAATCTGAGAAGAGCGCTGATGTGCGAGGGATAGGATAAAGTGTAAAAATAAAAAAAAAACAGAGTTGTATACCATTTTCTGCATATTCCTTTAGACTAAAAGTTTTATCTGAAGTGGTATGTATATGTATATATATATATATATAAATGGTATATATATATATACATATATATATAAATTGATCATGTGTATGAGCGAAGAGAACGCTATCTCGAAAAAAGATAAAACTGAACCAGAATATCGTAATATCTTGTGAAAAAAAAAACGAGGTACGAGTCATCTTACCTCGCGCGAAAAAGAGAAACGAAATTTTTATATATAGATATATATATAATTCCTCGTTAAAACATACATGTACTTCTGAGGCTACGATATAAAGATAAACTATACGTAAAAATTCCGTAATAAATTGTCATAAAAATAACACGACGCAACCTTACAGTATGTATATATAATATATATATAGCATATACCGAGCAAAAGTTTATCACTCTGCGCGGTAAAATAATAATAATAACGACCCGCATTTATCAATTGTACCTTTTCTCAAAAAATTGAGTGCGCGGTACGCAAATTTGAGAACAGTGATAACTTGCGTATCACGCACGCTCATTTAATAATTACTAGAATACTTTGTACATCAATATTCGATGTGAGAGAACGATATAAATGATTATATATACATATATATATATATACAAAAGAGAGCTTCGTTTTTTGAACGTATTAAAGGTAGACATTATACTTTTAAAACGATTACTTTTTACGATGCGTTTCACGAATCGAATGTTATTATTTTTATTATTTCTGTACCTTGTTAATGATCGTCGCTCTTTCTCCCTCCCCTTCGCCCCCCGTTTTCCCGCTCCATTTTGCAAAGAATTATATTTTCTAATGCGCCGACCTATATCAGCGAATCTCAAAACTAGTTAATAGTTTGTTTACTACATAAGTTTCACAAGACTTGTACGATATGAGTGATCAATAAATTAATAACAGAACAACGCTTCGTGGTGGTCCAGAATAAAAAAAAAAAAAAACATTTTAAATGCGAAGTAGTGAAGAAAGATATGATTTATTTATTCAATGAATATTATTTTCCACGTCAATTCTCTTCGGAGAATCAGCGGGAAAGATGCGCGGTCGAGTGCCGGTGCGGTGATTTGTTCTGAAAAAAGCTGCATTTTCTGAAACCCAGTTTTTTTTTAGTGCATCGGTGAATAAAAAATCGTGAAAACACATAAAAAAATCGACAGAAAACACTTCGTTATGAGAAATGTACTCAAATAACGAATTTATTTTTTTTTTTTTGTTTTTTTTTTTTTTTTGTTTTTATTTACACGAGTCTAGACTATACTCACTGGCTTAATAAACGCACGGGACTTTTGCGCAAGAGAAATAACAACGCATGTTTCTGTACGATGTTACATAAGATTATATTTCGCAACTTTCTTTTTTTTTTTTTTTTTTTGCGGTGTTCTTTTAGCGGGCCGGACCCATTAAAATGTGACAAAATGTTCGTTCGTCGTAATGATACATCCACTCGATTCTTTTTTTTTTACTTCTTCGTTTCCTCTCTTCCTCGTCCCGGTTTCTCTTCTCCGTTTTTTCTTTTTTTTTTCTTACGATGATCAGTCAGCGCATTTGTTGTTTTTTTTTTTCTTTACGTGTTTCGGTCGCGTTTCGCCCACACATCGATTCTAAACAAGTCTCTCAAATAGTCTCTCCGATCGAGGGGGAACGGGAACGCGCACGTGCGCACACACCGTTCTCACGACGGCGAATTAAAGATCTTTTTCTTTCACTTTCACATACGCATGCCACGCATACTCTCTCCATTTTTCTTCTTTCGCTCTCTTCTTCTCAAGAATAACGAAAGTAATACTAATACTAGGTTTGAAGAAACAATTATGCACACACCGGGCGTTTTATCGGTAAAAAATAGCTTTCGCGTGATTCATTCTCTTTTTTTTTTTTTTTTTTTTTTTTTCGGTGTATTTTGTTGACCATCTTCGAATGTAAGTTATAAAAAAGACTTCGCTCGCGTGCCGACAATACGAGTTATTAGATACTAACACGAGTTCTCTGTCTTGTGACGAGAAAAAAAAAAAAAAAAAGAAGCATCTTATTCGACAGACTGCCAGAAGCGAATGTGGAAGTTTTTTTGTTTTGCAAAAAATCAAACGTACTGCCACCTCTTTCCTCGCGACGAGTTTACTATAAAAAGAAGCGCTGCGAGATCCAAGAAACGCGAAACATCGCGCGCTCGTGAATCTGCGATTTTGCAGATGGGTTGATATTTGTTTTTTTTTTTTTTTTTTTTTTGAAATAAATGTACCTCGAATTTTTCTTCGTGATGNGTGGAAGTTTTTTTGTTTTGCAAAAAATCAAACGTACTGCCACCTCTTTCCTCGCGACGAGTTTACTATAAAAAGAAGCGCTGCGAGATCCAAGAGAGAGAGATCATCGCGCGCTCGTGAATCTGCGAGTTAGCAGATGGGTTGATTTTTTTTTTTTTTTTTTTTTTTTCCACGAAATAAATGTACCTCGAATTTTTCTTCGTGATGATCGCTCATTCATATTCCGAGAGCAGGTTGTAGCTTTGTGTAAACAGAGTTTTTTTTTTCGCAATTACCTCCGGATATTTCGGGGATGGAAAACAAATAAACTTTTAAATAAACTTTACATCGCCTCTGCCGATGGCGAAAATTTGCTCCCGCGCTTTTGTGGTTTTCTCTTTTTTTTTTTATCATCCGGAAGTGTCGCGTGTATCTCGCGCATTTGGATCTCGCAGCAACCATAAATATTTAGGTAAAAAATATCGCAATTTCTCGCTGGGATCTCCGAGCGAGGGATCTAAGACTCTCGATCGAGTTTCGATATCACAATCACACACGCACACGTTAATCACACTTTGTTACTCCTTTTTTCTCTCATTCGCTCGCATTTCTCGTGGTTTGATCCTTAACCGTGTTGATGCAGAAAAAAATGCTTCAAATTGCATTTTGATATACTCGACTATTTGTAATCAAACAAGCTGAAGATACGTAACATAAATATTTGGAATAAATAAACAATATTTTATTAGCTAATAAATATTTTGGTAGTTTAAATATGTTAACGATTAAATATTTAATTTAAACAATTATAAAAAAAAAAAACATGTTTAAACGATAATAGTTTTTTTTTCTTTTTTTGTTTTTTAAATATTTGAGGGAACATAATTCGACGAGTGATTTTTGATGATGTTCACACACAATTAGCCAACACCGTCAAGGATTAAAGCGCTCGCACACACGCACGTATTCCATGTTTCTTAAATTGTTTTCTCGTTAACTTTTCGTGGCATATAGAAAAACAACGCTCGATGCCGGCTAGTGCAATTAAAAAAAAAAAAAAAAAAAAAAACGAAAAACCGAAGATTAATACAAAATTTCTCCCGGCTGTCGCGAACGGGAGCCGCGACAAACATT
>NW_018020737.1:219570-251211 GCF_002006095.1 Pseudomyrmex gracilis
TTTTGTTTACTGCTTCAATATATGTATAATAATTAATTAATATTAATTAATATTAAAAGTAAACTGATCTCTCGATATCTTTTTTTTTTTTTTTTGTATACGATATAATTACATGTGTAACGAGATGTTCGCACATCTGTTCAATTTGAAATCGTTTACCGCTTTCTTACATATATTTTTATAATATATATATATATATATATATATATTTATATATATATATACTTTGTTTTTTTTTTATTATATACGCATATGTGTGTGTGTGTCTTGTGTGCTTATATTTGTATAATTAATTGTTTGTAAAGTATTTACAATTGCAGAAGGGTATGATCAGTTTGTAGGCACTATGGCTTTGGACGTACACTAAAGTTGTACGTTTTATAGAGTACATCCTTTGAGGGACTTCCAGACGAGACGACATCTCCAAGTGTTTATCCTTGAGCTTTCGAGGAACAAGAGGAGGTATATATATATATATATATATAGTATATATATATCTCCGCAACGAATCCCGCTCGACAAAACGGCGCCCGAGTCGCGCGTTACTCAGCAAGATTCCAAAAAAAGTCTTGTTCTACCATCAAGAAACTCTCACTTGCTCTATCTTTCTCTCTCACTTCGAAAACCTCCGTGTGATCAGGATCCAGAATAAAAAAAAAAAAAACCTGTGTCCCGAACGTATCTTAAACGATGATCGTCAGGGAATCGAATATTATACGCGTTCGCGCGTGACGACACACGGTCTAAGATCACAACCCCCCTCACGTTTGTTCTCGCCCTGGCACGTATCTTCGAATATGTTCGTGTCCGTTTCGTCTTCGCAACGCCGACTGAAGAAAAGAAGCTAAATCAGTACGTGTGATCCCTCTCCCTAATCGATTTTAATTAGAAACGTAATTCTCGTAAAACAGACGTTGGTCATATCAATCTTTTATCACTTTATTCCATCCTCCCCCATCGGAACAACGAAAAAAATAAAACATTTATAAATTTGTCGTGTTCATCGAGAATTCAACAATTTTTGAAAAATATGTAAAATATGCAAAAAGACCACTCCGTCGTCGGATAACTTTCTTAAAAGTATTAATCCGTTTGTTTTAGATCGATGAAACGGATACGTCATCCGGAGACAAACGGTCTCCGGAGTATCTATGTAATAAAATTCTAGAGAAATTAAAAATATTCTAATTAAAAAAAAAAAAAAAAAAAAGAAGGGAAAAAAAAACATTGTTACTCGTACAAATTTTTACAATCTCACATTTTTTTCTCTCCTTCCGTTTATCAGTCCGTCGAAATTTTGCACCAGGACGAATCACACTCGGTCGATTCCAAGAGCGGTATTCACAATTGTTCGTTCAAGTTCGTTTTTTTTTTTTTTTTTTTTTTTTAGTATATCACAGACACATATGACGCGAGTATAGATTAGGAATTTTCCACTCGGTTCACGCGAAACAATTATGAACATCGCTCTAAATCCGAGTTCTTATTTTGGCGAACGAACAAGGAATGCGAGCAGCATTCGAATAGCCGAATTGATTTAACGCGATCGGTTAAAAATTCGCGACAAGGTTTTTGTCATTCGTTCGCTCGGTGGTGCGCCACCTCCCCCCAGGCTCGCATCCTAGTTTCATTCGTTTCACAATTGAAACAACTACAAAAAGCAATTAGGTCGTTGTCCGACACGAGTACAGTCTCTCCTCTCTATGAACATTCTCTTTTCTATCGCTTAGCTCAATTTACAATATTTATTACAGATTGCACAAAACGGGGCGTCTCCGCCTCCTTCTTCTCGCTTTCGCTTTCTTTCTTTCTTTCTCTCCTCTCCTCTCACTTGCACTTTTTCTCTCTTCTCTATCTCTTTCTCTCTTTGTTTCTTTCCAACTTCTTCCTCGACTTAAGTCTTCGCAATTCCTTCCGCAAACGTAATCAACGCAGACCCTTTATCAAGCCGGAAGCACGTGTTAACAATTTGATATGTTTTTCCTGTGCCTCGCGGCTCAGCTTCTCCGGTTGCGAGAGTTCAAGATCCGCAAAATAAGCAGTTAAAAACATTATATAGCTAAGGTACATTTCGAAATAAGGACGCGTATATGTACACATGAAAAAAGAAACAGAGAATATTAAAATCTTGCAGCGCGCGAGTCATTCCCCTTCTTGCACGGGACAGATGAATCTGATGGATCGGTTAGTAAAACTCTCTGTTTACAGAAAAATATAATCCATTCCGTTAATTTATATGTACAATCCATCGTATTATAAATTCTCTCTTTCTCTTTAATAAATTTGCGAAATTGCGTCATGCATATTTTAATCGTCTTGTTTCTATTTCTTAAGACACTTCCGGACACTCATGGTTACCGTCATGTTGAACTGTGACGTCAGAAGCAACAAACCGTGTAGTTTTGTCGTGCAATTTGTTATTATACACAATGAAGAATAAACATTTTTACATGTCGTTTGTGTATATCAGAAAAACGTAAATTGTGACAAAATCAATCGAATTTCGCGTTCCAGGTTCACTGATTTAAATTTGCATCTGTTTTGATTGGAACTTTTGTGCACGTTTGAAGTGTGAAAATTTATATCCACATTTCTGCATTTTGGAAGTGAAAAAAACATAGTTTATTTTGATTGCAAATTGCACGACACAAATTTATACACGAGAGACTTTTCGCTTTCGACGTTAAAATTCAATAATAATTGCCAAAGAGCATCCGGGAGTCTCAAACATTATCACACGTAAAACAAATGTAAATAATAAATTTCTAGAGGTTGTTTATGATCGAAGAAAAACGATAAATAAATAAAAACGATTTTACACGTGCTCGTCATTCTTTGCTAAAAAAAAAAAAGATAGACGCGCGGAACGAAATTGCCAACCACCGTTGTGTAACGCGAAGGCGCATTTGTCGAAACCGATTGAGCGGTTTCATTTTTTTTTCTTTTTTTTTTGTTCGACTACCAAACTCAGAATATTAGCCCGAAGAGGCGAGAACGCTCTTCCATCAGCGACGTATATTCCTAGAATTTGAAATCGAAGAGATCCGAAAGACCTTCCTCGGTGCCTAATGAGAATGAGTAATCGTTTTCGGAGAGAGGCGGCTCCAAACTCAGCAGTTGTTCCCCAAAATCGAAAATACCCAAATCTGCAACAGAAGTGAGAGAAAACGATGGGCTTGTGTGTGTACAATGTATCTTACATTCATTTGCAACATATTTATTCATATTTATTTGCCACAGTATGTTATTCTATATAACTCAATTTGATTATAGATTAATTGATTATTGAGATACGAGCAGATTATAAATAATTTATTTGAATCTAAAAGATTGACACACAAAAAAGATTCTGCAGTGCTCTTAAACATTATACTCCTGAAAAAGCAAGTTAACTTGACGGTAATTATCAAACAATTTCTTCTTACGTTAATTTCTTGTGATACATCAAAAAGAGATATTTTGTGTTTTATCTAAAAATTAGCAACGTTACGAAGCGTTAAGAAAATACCAATGCAATGTTGTTAGCTTCTAGAGAATTACAAGTTATTGTCAAACATGTCTACACAAGCATTTATTAAAAATATCAAGTGATTTCGAAAGTAATTAAAAGCAGAGCAGTTTCTACGACAGATCGTTCGAATATTATATTGCAAGAAAATAAATAAACGTTGATTGTGTTGAATTACATCTCTCTTTCACATCTCAGATGTGAATATAGTTTTACTGAAAAAAAAAATAAAAAGGAACAACATTTTCTGTGAAAAACACCACGTCTTACATATTAACAGTATCGACTAAGATAAGGCTTATTACGTTACATAATATAAGTGAACACAATAAAAGAATGCCAATAGTTAGTGTAAAAAATGGACGTACCTTCGCGCGACATGAGCTTTGCTGTTTGAAACCGTCACCTAACTAGAACTCTGCCTGTGATGTGATTTTAATTATTTGAACACACAAGTCACAGCCAGAGCTCCATCAGGGTACGGCCATTATCCGTTGGTGAAAAGGCAGTGAAGTATTCAAAAGAAAGGCAATATTGCGAATTACAGAAGAGTGTCTAAAATCTCTGCCACCTTTCCTTTGAATAAAGTTTGTCCATAGTGATTATTTAGTCATAGCATGCGATACGTTCTCTTCGAGTGAGAAAAATGTGCAAAACAATTCTCTCTCAGAGTATGATCACAGATAAGTAAAAAAAAAAGTCTGTGTTCTGCGACATCATCAGCAAGAAAAGAACGTACGTAATACTTAACAAAAATTGTTTGTAGTAATACAAAGACATAAAAGTTCAAAAATACTTTTATTACAAAAATAACTACATTTGTCACAAAACTTACTTCGGATAGAGTTAGATTATATAAGCACACATTAGAGATTTCATACAATTAATAATTAATTAGAAGCAAGAAAAGCAATAATAATAAAAAATTTCTTTATATAAAAATTCAACAAAATTAACGTGTATTTATTAAAATATCGAAAAATAAATTATTGCGCATTTTAGACAATAACTTATTTTAATATTTGAAAAAAAATTATAGACAGTTTTTTAATAGCAAAAAACTATATTTACAAAATATATTATTGTGAAAAAAGTGCAATAATATATTTAATAATAGCAGGTACATTATGTGTAATAAAAAGAAAATAACAATTTGTAATTTTTGCGTCTAGTTCTGTGTTTTATTTAAAACTGTTAAATCGCACAGTTGAGCAATAGGTTTCATAATTTGCGTAAAAAAAATTTGTTGAAATTCGAAAAAATAATACAAAACGAAAATATTACATTTTATCTCCTTCTAAACAAAATCAAATAAATAGACGCAAATTGGTATAAATAAAGATAATAAGATACAAAACGCTGTAAAAGTGTGTTCTTTCAAAAGTAAACAGAGGCTCACCTCTATTTTGAAAAGCTGCCTAAAGTTAAGTTGGAGAGCTACGCTTTCATTCAACTGTTAATGCAGGATATGAGAAAAGCTCGTTTGAAGCAAGCTAAACAGATAAGCAGCATATCTTTGCAATCGTACCTGTGCCGAGTTGGTCCTCCGGTTGGTATTTGCTGCCGCACATTGGTCCATAATCGTCGGATTGGCCTAGGAACGCGTCCTTTATGCTTATACCGGTAACTGTAGACATAGGACTACATGGACGAGTGTTCATGGAACCCTCGTAAGGTACTGGATCGACGACTCGCGCGTCGCTTTCTCTATTAACCAACAATTCGGGAGGCAAACAGGATATATCGGATTCTTTTGATTGAGGCACAGATTGCGTCGTCGCGTACCCGGAATAAGGTGACGTTTTGACCGCGGAATCGTCGGGGCACAGAAACACTTCTATCTCTCCGTTTTCCGACCTCATGTGCATTTGAAGCTGAAAGTTTACAAAAAGAACAAGAACATACATAATTTACACAAATGTGTTCTTTGATATATTCGCAAAAACACAACGTTACCAAGATACTGAACTATCACTCGGAATTTTACCTTTTGTTGACCATTGGTGATGGGTTGCGGGACGTGGAGGGTGGCTTCCGGCGGTGCCTTCACAGCCATAATAGCTTGGTCTTTGTACATTGGGACTGAACGTAAATCGTGATACGTTACATAAGCGTATTGTCTATCCGCGCAGAGTTCGCGTAGATTTTTATCGGCACCGTGAATCAGTCGATCCAAGGTGTTTTCTTTAGCTTCTAAGTCCGCGACCTCTCTTCTAAGATTGGCTATATCGTTCCGATTGTTCGGTAACTGACCGCCTCTGCAAATAAGAAATTCAAACGCCAATAATATAAATTTCTCTCGCTACAATATTACATAGTGGCGGGACTAAAAGACGCATTTGTTAACACGTACTTCCACTGGATATTGTTTTTACTCTTCTTCTCTAAGATACCAATGCCCTCTAAGACATTGGTGATGTCGTATATACGACGCTTTTGCACCTCGAGCTTTTCCGACGCAATGTTCAGGTCTACCACCCCGTTTCGACTACTCTCCACCAGATGGATGAACTTCTTCGTGAGCAAACTCAACGATGTGTCGTATCGTGTCCTTTCTACAGTTTTACCTGCAACATATAACCGAACAGGTCTTTCTTCGCACGGGGGGAAAACACGGGGAAAAAGGTCATAACGTAAAAACAAATATTACTTTTGGTAGGTGTGTGACCGGTCAATGAATTCGAGCCGGATCTTCGGCGTTTACCTCTCGGCGCCTTGAAAGCGGACTGGCTAGGACCAGTTGTTCCCACTTCCAAATTCAGTCTTCTTTTTACCGCTTGAACTGATATCTGGAAGAAACAAAATAAAATTTCCGCCAATGCAACTGAAACATTTGAGCGAAAAAACAAACTCATTAAAACTGCCGAAGAAGATGCGGAAAACATTTTATAGTCTCACCTCAGCTCGTGGTGGTGGTTGTGTTGGTTTCCTCGTTATCTGATAACAAGGTGTTTGCCCATATTGATGATCCTGCAAATGTGGGCTTGGTGTTTCCTCTACCACTTTCTGCTGAACCTCGTCCAAGGATCCGTCATCCAAAAACTCGGTTTTTACTGCAGAAAAACGTTAATTCCAAGAATGCTGCACACAAGACACTCGAGTACTTTCACCAGCGGGAACTTACGCTTGGTTTCCGCCATATCCGGTGTGACAGGCCTAGCTGGATCCTCGAGGATCACTTGTCTCCTTACCCGAGGCATCCTGGCGCAGTGTTCGTTTCTGAAACAAAAACACAGACACACACACACACGTGCGTGTAAAATAAACACACGTATACAATCATCAAAGATAAAGCGATATCGGATATATAAAATTACTTTCTGATTAATTAATAATATACACGAAAAAACGTTCGACACGTCAAAAGCCAAATTTGACGAAAACGAGGATTCGTTACATCAAATCAAAATAAATAACGAAGCGCAAACAGCAAAACAGAGATTGATATCGATGATAACGATACAACGCGACCTCGCGATCGCACACACGAGATTTATAAATAAATCGACAAATTGTCACGCCCACACGCACACATCTCGGGGCAAAAATCGCGTTTCGTGCCGAAAAACATGAGATATCGCAACGCATCCGAGCGTCGTGGGAACATGAGGAAGCGCGCGCGGGGATCCCGTTGTCGCGTACGAACGGTAATCGTTGCAGGAAAGAAGAGGAGTATAACATATCGGGCGGGAGATACGCGGCGGCGGCAACGGCGACGGCGGCGGCGGCGGCGGCGACAGTCGGCACAGACCTATTTCTAAGCACAGTCCACATTCTCGAACCCCGCTAATCGTTGTGCTGCTTGTCGCGTGCATGTGGCGGCGTGTTACACGTGCGACGACGGCGGCGAGTTTTCATTTTTAAATCCCAGTGTGCGTGTAATAAAACTCGTTCTCACGCGCCGCTCCGAGAACGACGAGGCGCGATAGAGATAGATCGACGTGTGTCCGCACAAAGACAACCGTGTTTACACGCATGTGTCCACGAGCAATAACGGAAATAATAAGGGCGAAGCGAGCACCGCGCGCGCAGGCAACTATGTTGCACGATGTTGGCATCTCTCTCTCTCTCTATCTCTTTCTCTTTCTAGAAAAAGGCGCAATTGGATTGCGCGGCGTCGGCGCTTTAGGTCGGACACGCACGAGAATCGAGTCCAATGAAAGTAGCCGCGAAAGAAAAAGGAAGAACGACGACGGAACTTGAAGAAACTTCGATTTCTATGCCCGTATAGATAGATAGATATATACCCTATATATCCCGTTTGTATTCTGAAAACGAAACGAAAGAAACCGTGCAGAGCGGAAATACGTGTGAAACGTGAATCAGGTAAAAGTGATGATACCGGAATGACAGGAGAGACCCGGAGAAAAGATAAAAACGCGCGATGGGAGGTTTTTGACCGATAACATTTTTTTTTTTTTTTTTTGTGTCTCGCCTTCTAAATTTAGAATTGCGCGCACTCGGTTTTCGAGAATTGAAAACGACGGTCTCTAGAAATAGCCTCTAGGATATGCGCGAAAAAGTGTTTTATTTTTTTTCTCTCTATTTTGCCGAGGCTTCATTTTTTTTTTTTTTCACGCACTAACTCGAACATGTGATTTCCGGGTGGATTCGACGCGTAAGATACGATTTTTTGTATTGCGCAGCCGCAACACGTCTCTCGAATGATTGATATTAGCTTCTCAGAATTTTCTCCAAAGAAGAACGCTTCTTATAACGTCAATCCGCAATCTGCATAAATAAGCCGCACAAAACCTTGCGCGTTTGCATAACTTATGCAAATTTTATAGAACTGCAACCGATCCGTAACGCAAAAGTTGAACGCGCTTTTGTGACAAAAAAAAAAAAGCACAAAGACTCCAGAGGTTTTTTGCAATATAAACACGCGTTACCTCGACGCGAGCGTGATTTCCGAAACACGAAGGAAGGAGGAAGGTGGCCGAAGCGTCACACTCTCTTATCGCGTCCAAATAAATAAACGAATTTGTCGACACAGGTCGACATCACTTTTTTTTTCGCTCGCGCGATCGGAAATTTCAAAGTCGCCGAAATGGCGATTCAACAAAGCTGATTCTTGATTATTTTCTTAAAAGCTTGCTTGAGAGAACGTCAGCACAGCTGATCGGCTCGGTCCGTTATCTTTTTAAAAGGCACGTATCGGAATGATTGTTCCATTCCGTTGATAAAGTTCCGAAGTTGTTAATATCTTTCTTGAAACTTGATCCAAAAAAATTCCGACGGAATATTTCGGAACTGTGCGATTGCGCGGTTATCGAAATATACGATTTTTTATCAAAAATTCAGGGTGGCGAACGTAGCGTTGCGCATGCTACGTAAAAACAACGTTTGGTTGGAAATTTAGTTGTCGATGTGTGTCAACCGAAAGCGTTCACGCCGCGCGACACATCGCGTTTTATATCGCATATTCATCAGAAACTATAAATAAGTGGATTACGTTCTCGAAAGTCATTCTCTTTATGCGTGTGTATGTCAGTAAGCGTGTTGTCACTTAACGTCAATGGAGCGCTCGCGAGATGCATCCTCTCTTATCTCTCGTACGAAAACTCGAATTCAATATGCGGAAAGAGATAAAATTGTGTATTTGCTCGCGAAAATCTGCAACAAATGTTAAATGTCAGCGTTGCGACTTCGTTTCGTTAATCGCTAATGTATATTAGCTGCGAGAAATTTAAATGTGGGCTTTTTTTTTTTTAAACAAGTAGAGATAAAAAAAAAACGGGTAAAAAAAACAAAGCGTATGAGCGAGGAAATTAGTCGGAAATATCGTGTCGCAAAACGAGACGATCCGGTGAGCGAAACGTGACGTGCACTTTAAAGGAGCCCCTACTTACTGCAAATACTTGATACGAGTCTGAGAAAGGACCCATGGTGCGCGCGTCTGGAGAATTTAAAAAAAAAAAAAAAAAAAAAAAAGAGCAAGCTCTCCGGATGAGACGACTGGTTTAAAGAAGGCGAAAAGTCGCGGAGTCTCGAAAATAAATCTTCTTCCGCGCTATCATTCTGACTTACTTAGTTCTGATAACAGAGAGAAACTTTGCGACTCTCTCTTCGATGATTGCGGTTTTAGACAAATTTAATCAATGCAGTCGCGCAGACAAATTTTAATCTGTTTTTTTTTTTTGTAATTATATAATTAACGATATTTCTCGTAAAAAAAAAATGTATTCGACAGCACGTCCGGATCGAATGTGAGTCAAAGAAAAAGAATTCGGAATCAGATATTGGATTAAAGGAAACGCACGAAGAAACTCTCAAGCGACAGGCGAATTGATCAATCACAGGCGAGCTCTGAAGAAAATCATCCCGGACGTTCTTTACGTTTGCTCGCTTGTGATTGGTTCGTTCGCTTGCTCCGTTCAAGTTTGTTCCCGTATGTTCCCGGCCTTACACAACGCGTGAGGCGGCACATTGCCTCGGAAGCCGGCTCTCTCTCTCCGAGAGAAAACCTTGCGCCGGGTGTGCATCGGAGCCAAAAGCGAAAACCGCCGGGATCTCCCGAAGCCAGTGACAACGCGATTCGTGCTCGAAGGTTGGAAGCAGTGCACAACAAAACCGAGTTCATTGATTGGTCGCGCGTTATCTCTCTCTCGAAGAGATAAAACCGTCTCTCCTCTGCCGAGCGCTTCCGTGCCGCATTTCGGAAACGAAAAAAAAAAAAAAAAAAAAGCGCTCGGGTAGCGCAAAAGTGTTGTAACTCGGGACGTTTCTCTCCCGACCGAGAAACAAATATATCGGTGCTTTTTCACGGGCACCGAAAGGATGATACGTCACCGAATTCGTTTGTTCCGCGCGACGATATCTCGTTATAATATCCCTCTCGCGAGAAAACGGGAATTCGTTCCCGCCCATTGATTGGTCGTCGCCGTTTCATGGGAACGACCCGAAGTCCGGTTTGCGGTGAGAGGAGAGGTTCACGTTGACGAGTGAAGTTTCTGCCAGTTGGCAGAATCGACGAGGAAGAAGACGTGTGCGTGGTTCGCACACCGAATGTCGGAATTTTTCGCGGTGTTCGAAACGGTTGGGGAAAACGCGACAAAATCAACACTCCACTTGACTACTTACACGGGAAATAACGAATACCGTAACGATCACCGGGCCGGGTTCCGGCAATCTTCTCTACTTCACGGCCGGTCACGATGTGGGCACTAAACGCCGGTCTTCACGGCGAAGCGCAGGAAACGCCACCGCACAGCGGCAGCGGCGGTGGCGACGACGGTCGTCCATGAGAGGAGACGTGCGCGCTTGTGCAAAGACGCAAAAACGAGTGCGCGGACCCTGTGTGTTTCGTGTGCACGAGGCTTCAGGCGACCAGATGTAGTGTGACAGACAGAGGGCCGCGGTCCCTCTCTTCGTTCTTGCTTCTCTTGTCCTTTTTATTTCGCTCTTCCGCTGCCAGAGGTCTTAAATCGCGAGAGATCGGGGAGTCGATTGTGCGCGTCCTGAAAACGAGGTGAAAATTACAACAAAAAAAAGAAATAAATAAATAAAAGTAAAAAAACAAAGCTAATTCGCTAGAATATATATCCGCGATTTGATCACATCACGTCAGAGAACCCTAGTGGAATTCGTTCACTTTTTGTAATTTTCACCTCACGAGACGACACAACCCTCTCCACCCTTCCCCGACGCGGTCGGATTTTTTTTTCCTTCCTTCGCAACTCGAACTCGGTTCACTGAGGTTTTGAATGATGGAATCGAGCAATATGTGTGTTTTACTTCTTTTTTTTTTTTATTTCGCGTTCTTCGTATCTCTTGTCACAAACTGGTTGGAACAATCGGGTGGCGGCGCCGGCATTCTCCGCACTCACGTAACGCGTAATCAGCTGTTAACATCGATCGAAGGCCGCACGTTGCGACCGGCGTCCTCGGCCGGAGGAGAGTCTCGGAGACTCGTCGGGATTTCCCGAGTTTCTCTCGAAGCAAACGAGACCCCCCCAAAAGGGGAGCGTTACTAGGGGGGGAGGGGGGGAGTCGGATAGCAATGATACGCGGTCGATGAGATACGAGCGGAGGAAAACCGCGCCTTTTAACTGTGACGAAATATTTCAATCGCATCTTCGCACATCCGTACGCGTTTTCCGGAGACGCGCGATTTCTCTTAGGGGAAAAAAAAAAAAAAAAAAAAAAAAAAAAAAAAAAAAAAACGGTGCTCGCAGAATTTTGAAAATTTCGCCTCGTATAAAATTTATATCGTATCGCTCTCTCTCTCTCGCACAACCTCGTGTGTACGCAGCACACTCGCTCTCGTAGGGCGCGCGTACAACACGGGAGACGGTTATGCGAGCGCTTCGCTTACGTACGCACGCCGCCGCCGCCGGTACGAGCGCGGCTAGACCGGAGGGAGATACGCTCGCTTACGCGCGCACACACACACGAACAAACACACACAAACACGCACACACACGTGCATCATAGCGGCCGACTCGTTTAAAGAGCCGGGACGGCACCGCCGGAACCCTAGTAAGGCGCGCTACAAAGGAAGGCAACGCTGCGTGCGTGACCCCGAGATATTTTTTGAAGATGCTTTCCCTCCTCCCTCCTCTCATTTCCGTCGACGAAACATCCGAAACCGAACTTTCTTATTAAATCTCGTGGAAAAACACGGTCGCGAGAAAAAAAAAAAAAAACGTCGCTCGAGCACCGCGTGCTGACCTGTTCGCGGTGACGCGATGAAAACGCTAGTAGTACGCAAATACGTCAACAACAACCACGACGACGACGACGACGACGACGACGATGCACGAGCATCGGTCAAAGAGCGAGGAAGAGAGAGACAGAAGAAGTTTGCGGCGCGAAGAGATTCGCATCCGCTTTGCTCTCTCGCTCTCTGTCTCTCTTTCTTTCGCATTCCCCTGTTTTTTCTACTTACTTGGCTGCTCTCTCGCTAACGTGTGTGCGCTGTGTGCCGCACAGTATTTTAAGACGGGAGACCCGCGCTCTCTTCCGGGAGGAGATATGCAGCAGCACAGGGCCAGCACGCGGCGCGCACGTATCAGAGGACGGCGGCGGACCCGGTCATCCCAGGTCCGGTGTCTCCTCCTCGAGGACGAAGTCGCGTCCGTGTGGTCGCACTTTTGGTGGCGCCAACAACAGGCCGGCGGTTGTGGACGGCAAAAGTGTTGTCGTCGTGCGCCGGACGCGACGAGAATGAGGATCTTTTGGACGACGAACGCTCGCGAAACTCGGGAAACGACGAGCGCTTCCGCGCACGTTTTCTCGTTTATATATTATAACCCTTCCTCGAAAAAATTGTATATCTCTCTAATTATCGCGATCACTCGCTCGCTGTTGCCCCGCGACAACTCGATTCCGTCGTCTCGATAACGCGATCATTGTTGTTCCCGTGGTAGTCGTCCGAGTCGTCGTGGTCGCAGTCAGAGAGTCGCATTGTGGTTCTCGTTGCATTACCAACAGCTCTCTACGTACATGTACTTTTGCAATTTCTTCCTCTCTCTCTCTCTCTTTCTCTCTCCCCCTTGGCGCATGTATATCTTTCTCTCGCGCGCGTGCTGCTAGAGCACGGTGTCCATTTTCTTCGCGGTTCGATGCCGCCGCCACGATTTAACGCACCAGGCAGGTCGCTGCTAACACGCCAGGCAGGATTCGGGGCAGGTAGCCGAAAAAAAAACCAAGAGACGAGATCTCTCTTCACAACGGAGCGGAGCCCGAAAAATACGCGCGGGATTCAGAGAAGCGCTTATAAAAGTGTACGGGTCGTGGTATTTAGGTTTCCTTTTCACTGTCGGGAATGCGGCGTGGCGCGCTCCGTTCGCTCGCTCGGCTCGTTCGTTCGGCTCGGGTTTTACAGTGAGCCCCGCCTCGGCATGCTCGGTTCGACTCGGGCCGACCAAGCCGGCGAGAGCAAGGAGAAACGAACCTTCCTCTCTCTCTCTCTCTCTCTTTCTTCCGTGTGCGCGTCTCGGAGGCGTCGCGCGCGCCACACACGAGGCCGGGATCGTGAGATATCCGGAGCCGATCAAAACCCCGCGTTTACGTAGGCTCTTCCCTCTTGCTACGTTTTCTTTCCAGCTGAAATACTGGATGGAAAAAGGCACCTACGGAGAATTCGCCGTCGTTAGCGCCGTGTAGCAACTGTCCTCCGGTGTCCAACGAGCCGCTGCGGGATGTGTGGACGGAACCGTGTACTACAACCCGCGCCCGGAACGTGCGCCGCCGGGTGCCCGTTCCGACAGAGACGGAAATATAAAAAGAACGGGAAAAAGAGTAGAGAGACGCGTCTGCACCAGCAGACGCGCGCGAGGAGCTTGGGAGTGTTGTGCGAACGTCCGAGGGGGGGGAGAGAGGGGAAGAGGAAGGAAAGTCCTCTCGAGGAGAGACCGCGCACTAGCTCCCGTACGTCGACCGTCGTCGTATTACGGAGACCCGCGACGTCGCGTCGCGTCGCGTCACGCTGCGCCGCGTGCGTGCGTGTAAGCGCCCGCGAAAAAGCGTGGACGCGCCGCGGTGTGTGCGTGTGTCCCCCCCGACCGTGTTCTCTCACCACTGTGTCGTGTGTGCGCGCGCGACGCGCGTGCGCCGCGCGAGCGTACGTAACGAGAGTTGTGTGCGCACCGTGAACACGTTTGGTGTGTAACTTCTCGGATTATAACGGTGTGTGTGTGCGTGCGTGAGAGACGTGTTATACACGATTGTGATAATATAATGGAAGGTAGAGGCGCATCGCGGTGTTCGTACGCGCTCAAAAACTGTCCTTGCTCCTTGAAAACAACCTTTGGGTTGGGTTTTGCGGGGAGGTAAAACGTCGGAGAAAAAGATGAGATGAATTTTCTCCGACGAGAAACGTCCTCGTGTGATTACGAATTTCCCGGGGGAATTGCCTTGATTGTCCAATCGCGGCCGACTATTACTTTAAAGTGGTATTATAAATATATACACTATTGTAAATCTCTTTTGTGTCAACTTACCCGATTAACTGCGGAAAACGGCTGCGTTTGCCTCTTCTCACCCTGTCAATCGCGATGCGCACCCGTCAACCGATTCAGACGCGTTCACGCGCGCGAAAGGGCCGCACACACACTCGTAAAAGATCGACGATCCCGGAACGCGCGTCGTCGTTTTCCTCAGCGCCTTTCATAAGTGCGCGCGCTCGCGACCGGACGGCAAGTTCTTCGCGCGACAGCGGGTAGCAGCAGCGGTCGTCCGTGTGTTGTTGCGCGTGTGTTGCTTGCGTGTCGGTGAGAGACGCGCGCGCGCGGGGCCGGTGTAGTACCGGCCATCTGCCGGTCGCGCGCGACAGCTGAAATACGCGCGCCAAAACCGTCGTCGTCGTCGTCGTCGGCGCGCTACCTCTTCTCCGTGAGGCCGCGCCGCCACCACAACCGGCTCTCGTCGACGATGAGATATGCGATAGGTTCGAATTGTCAACGGATGACGTCACGTTCGCACGCGCGAGATAACTCCGAGCGACGACAATCGCCGACGAACCGCCTTTCTTGTACGAGAAAACCGTTTGACAATCACTCGATAACATCGGCTCGTTATTACCGCAATTTTTATTTAAGCGCAAAAATCTTTTATCTTAACACGCGCGTTCGCCCAAGAATTACCGAAGCGCCGACGAGGAAACCCGCAGCGAGCGTCCGAACTTAACGACCATTGAGTTTGCCCGCCAAAACTCGAGGCATCCTTTCCCCGCCAAGCATCTGCCACACGGACGACAACAGTATTGTCGTTCGGAGTTCTTGCGTCCGCTTCGCCGACGTCGTCGTCGTTGTCGGGAACGTAGCGCGGTTAACTACTAATCTCGACACTCTCGCACGCATTCCCGCGTTTCCAGAACGCACTATTATCATACCGGTCCGCCATGCTCGCGGGTGTTGGCGAACAAAGTCTGAATCTCTGTGTCTTTCTCCCTCTCTCTCTCTCTCTCTTCCGTTCTTTTTCCCTTTATCTCTACAGGTCGCCGATATCTAGTCCCTTTAATCCGGACCTCATGGACCTGGCACACCGGATCCGGCCGGAACAAAAGTAGGGTGACAAACAACGTTACGAAGGCCGCACTCGCGAATTATGCAATTTTAGATAGTGACGTATTATATATGTGGCGACCGTACGAGAACGCCGCGCATGGATTCACGCGCGCTTCCGACGATCCTGCCGAACGTACTGATGTTCCTCGTTTCTTGCCCGTTCTTGTTCCGAAACCGAGAGCGCGTAGCGTGTACGCGATCGTCGTCCCTTCCTTCGCGAATGGAGAGGGGTATTCGGTGTTGCAGGGCTGTAGCTGAACGTACGCGCTTTAACGGGCGCACAATGGTGTGAACGTTGCATCACGGGCGCGAGAAAATCGAAGGATATAAAAATAAATTTCACGCCAATATAACATCTCACACACACGCTTCTATTTTTACGAAAACACACAATCGCTCTGTTGTTCTCGCTCTTGTTTATTTTTTAACAGCAGAGACATAACGATCAGCAATACACATCAAGATCTGTTGTGGAAAGTACAAGACTTTCTTGTAAAAAAAAATCATTTATTTACACACTTATAGTTAGTTTACGGTTGAATTTCGTTATAAAATTATTTTCTTACTCGCAAGAAATAGATACACGTTTAAATAAACAATTGGAATTTCTTTCTTCTCTTGCTGCATTTATGCAAACAGAGAGAAACTTACCAAACACATAAGAAAATATGATGAAAATAAGATTGTCTCAATTTTCTTCTCTTAAAACATACTTTTTATGTTTTATATCAAACTTTTTGTTTAAAAAAAATCCTGAAGAGGTGCGTTGAAAATTTCATGTGATAAATACTGTTTAAAAGAAAATATTAACAGAGCGTTTTGTCACACGAAATAAGAAAACCATTACATTGTAATATATTAGAACTGAATGGAATCTTTTTTTTGTTTTGATTCCATTATCTTTTTAACAAAAAACATATTTAATAAGACACATTAGTAATCAAGTTCAAAAAAAAAAAAAAAAAACCAGTCGAGATGAAATGTGTCCGTGACACGGCATTCCTGTTGAAATCGGAGATCATCTTCCGTCAAGCCCTGTCGAACTACGCTTTTCCGGGAGTTCGGAAAAACTTAGTACACGCCTGAGTTAGGTCAAGCCAAGAAGGGGCCCGGTGCTTTCTTCATAACGTATTTATTTGAACCCTACAAAGCAAGTACAAAAGAATCGTATCCAATGTAGACCATAGGGGAGGCGTAGGGCGGCGGCCTCCCTTCTTGCCTTTCGAGAGACAGCGTCTCTCCCTTCGCTTTTCTCTTCAACCCTCTGTTTAAAGCCGGTCTTCTCATCCCCACTTTCTCAACTGGTTTTAAAGCGTGTCCGGAATCGTGCTGCGCGCGAGAAAACGTCGAGACGACGACCTGCCTGACGTGCCTTTTATACACAGTCGGCACAGTCATATGTCGACGATTACGAAGACCTCGGGTTGATTTACCTCAGGACGATCAAGTATTTGCATCGCCGAGTACGTGATTGCCTTCACTTCGGCACCTTGCGGGTGTTTTCCAATCGTGAATTCTTCGCCGTATGCGGTTGCCTTGATTTTGAGGTTTTCCTTGTCAAATTCAGTAATCTTGACCTTCTAAATGACAGACGTGGGCAGATTCGTATCTTTAGTTACACGAAAGAACGAAAGGAGAGAGAAATTCCGCAACTTTTAATTAGCGATAAAAATTGTCTTAATTTTTTAATTTAAGACCAAGAAAATAAACTATTGTCAATTAATGCAAATGAATAAACATGTAATTCTAAACCAGATAAAACTGATAAACATTAAAAAAAAACAGTGATTGCGAAGAATTAACGAAAAGTCTCTGTTATTTTGTAATTAATTTTTTTATATATATTTTGCGTGTTCACACATATATAAATTATTGATGTACATGTGCGAGAATATCATTGTATTGATTAATTAGATATTATTTATTGCTACTATGATATATTATATATATATTAAGTATTATATATATATATATTATATATTAAATTTAATGTATAAAATATATATATATATTATATATTAAATTTAATGTATAAAAAATACTATATATAAAAAATATAAATATAAATACTATATATAAAAGATATTGCATAGTTGTATTGTAACCATTAAATGTATTATTTGTAAGAGAAGAAAATGTGTATAAATTTTTTAATCAAGTTAAATTACCTTGGCAACAAGATAGGGCTCCGCGCAGAACATGAAGAGCAGCTCGTCGAGAAAGTGATAGAGCAGACTCATGATATCGTGACCCTCGGCTTCCACATGATGCACCTGCTTGATCTCTACCCTTTCCAGATCCGTCATATAACCGAACATGGACATCGCGCATTGTTCGAAAGCCTCCTTCAACGTGTCGCCCCACGCGTGCAATCTGATGAGATCGATTTTTATAAAATCGTATATCGACGAACTTGATTCTTTTTGTCAGAATCCGCATGAGTTTTTTGAAAAACGCGAATTTTCTAAATATCCGCGTCTATGCGACACCTTTTTTACTCGCACGACGGCGGATGTTCGAGCATCCTTTTTAGGTTAGTCGCTGATGTAACCTATAAAACACGAGCCGGGCGAACGCCGGTCATCGCGTTGCGATATCTGCGACATTTAATACTTACTGCACGTCCGCGGTGTGATCGAGATCTGAAACAAGAAATCGAACATTTCTCCGTGAGCGATTTTACATCGCGAAAAGTTTCGGCAATATCCATCATTTTCGCGATTGTTGCGTCAGTCGGATTGAGTCGAACAACAAAAGATCAGATAATCTATAAACATGTGCAAATTCACACGCTTCCCGTTTTTTGAAGAAGAGCGAACGAACGACATCGACAGTAAAAAAAAGAAAAAAAAACACGCGAATAAATACTTACATTCGTACTGCACGGGCGGTATGACGAGATCCTCTTCCCGCAGCTCGGCCATGATTGCGCGCACAGCTGATTGTCCATTCGATTCTCCCACGTGGTTGACGCGATCAGCTGATTCACTGACGGGTTTAATCAACGACGACGTAGTTGGCGTGGGTGAGTTCACGCCGGCCAGGTGGCGCTACTTATAAGCGAATCACTTCGCAGACGCTTCGCAGATGTATCGACCGAACCTGAGTATCATCACGACCGCAGCCGCTAGAGATTGAACAATACCGACCGATCGCGGAGCAGAGAAGCACGCGCGAACCGCGGTCGGAATCAAAGAACAATATATATAATTTTGCAACATCCAACCGTTGACAAATCTCCGACGGCAGATCAATTATCTTTCGGTTTTTGTTTGAAAGGTGCGATATAGAATGTTCGTGCCGTTATAAAAAAAAAAAAAAAAAAAGATATATCGCCAATATCTCTCTCGAACTCTCTGAAAACATTTTCCTTTTCCATCCCGTCTGAATTATATTTTTTCCGGAATATTTGTTTCGGTAGAAGCAAACGGGACATTTCGAATTTATATTATTATATAATATTTTATTAACACACGCGCGTATATAACAAATAATGTAATTAAATCTATTATGTTTTTATCACATTTCTTTGTAGATATTTTTAATATTTTGTTATAAAAAAATTCGGAGAGCTTTAGGTCGATCGAGTTTTGCTGCGTTGAAATATTTGCATGATACCGCTACAACATTGTCGCTGTGTTATTTTCTCCGCCATCGCCGCCCGATCGTTGCACCTGTTTCGCGAACCAAATGCGGATCGTTATCCGTAATTATACCGTTCATTGTGCAACGAAGCGCGGTTGGTGCGCGCCGCGCGCTGCGCGCTTCTGTGTGCGTTTCATTAGCGGTTTACGCGCGGTGGTTTTAGAAGCGGTCACCGTTGAGTGAACGGCGATCGGCATAAACAAGCTACCGTGCTCCACTCGAGAACCTACATATCTTTCCACCGAATCAACAAGAAGCAGGGGCATTTTATCGTTTGGGTCTACGGACCACCGATTGGGTCGTCAAAATAAATAAACAGGCTCTCGCGAGGTCTTTTTAACAAACCTCCTTTTCGCGATCTATTTAATAACAAAAAAAAATATGAATGAAAAAAGGATCCTCTTTTTAAGATCCTTTTTTTTTTATTCATATTGAAATATTATCGCAACAATCACATCAGCGATAAGTCTCTATAGTTTAGAAAGAGACAAGAATTTTGTAGAATATTTTTATTTTCATTAAATATACAAGCAAATGACGTAAGAAGAAATACGGTGCAAAGTTCATAGATAAAGGCGTTACTGGACGCAGGAGGGACGTAAATGCGCGCGCACACACACACGCTCGCAACAGGGGAGGAAAAGACGCGTTTGTTTTTTTTTCTTTTTTTCTTTTTTTTTTTTTTTTTCATCCGGCAAGGACTTCGCTTATTTTTTTCTTTCTTTACCTTCGCAAGGACTCGGTTGCACACCGTCGCTCGCTCGCTCATTGATCCGCGCGAGTGCATTTATGCAGATTACAAGCGCACGCACGCGATTTGTGTCAAACAAGTACGACGTCGGTACGAAAAATACTTGGCGACTGTTTATCGCGCGGATCCTAACCGCCGCTAAAATCCGCGTGTGATTTGATATCCTTCTAATCGCTTCTTCGTAATGTGTGAATAAAAATCTGTTTCGCGTGCCGTTAATTGCACGCGTTTTTGTTTGTTATTTGCGAAGCGGAATACGGAAACAACAATGAGCTGAGCAATTGCGAGACACACTGGCATTTAGTTAATTCGTGGGAGGGTATACGCGCGCGCTATCCCCTATTTTATTATCTAACACCGTCTTATTATGCCAGCTGTGTGTCGTATGGCACACTGTGTTGCGCGCCAGATGTTACGTTTGTTACAGACAGGCACAACTAAGTGTAGCTTGCCGCACCCTTAAGTGGCGATGCCAACCGACTCGTGTGACAATAAAATTGGAAACACGTGGCTCTTGGAGAAAAAAAAGCCCGTTCCGAGAAGAAACCTATTCTTTAGTTCAGCTACTTCAAGAAAACTTTATTCACCAAACACATGACGATTTTCTGTGTCGCAAATGTCGCGTGCGCGACATGTAAACGAACAATACGAATATGATTGTGGAAGGAAACTAAGCGAGATATAATTAACTCGAAACAAATCTACCGACGTGCCAAAAATTCACGAACACAAAAATTTGACACCACAAACTTAATACGTACAAGTTATATAATAATTGATCAATTATGTAAAAAACGGCTTGACGGAATAAAAAATAAATTAAACAGGACCAGCCGGTAATTCAACGGATGGTTGTTGTATTTGTTTCAAAATTTAACTCACGTTTATATAGTGAAATACAATAATTACCATTTGTTGAATTACCGGCTCTTTGGTCTTATTTAATTATTTAATAATTGAATTATTTAATAATTGAATTATTTAATAATTGAATTATTTAATAATTATTTAATAATTTACGCGAAATTGCCCTTTTCTTCTCTTCGCTTCTGAATAAAATAAAAGCGCCAGCGTGTGTGTCACTTTTTGTTAAAAATCCACGTCTGTCATACGAGGTGGAGCACCAGTAAATGAGAAAGGGATCGAAGAGAGTTCCACTTGTCGCCATTCATAATAATCACGCACAATCACCGGTCGATCCGCATAGCGATCTCTCCGCGTCCGACTTGCGCTGCATATTTCTCGATAATGCATCTTGCGTTATATTACGGTGTGAAGTCTCGTCGTGAGTGAGGATCTCGTTCTTACGGCATTTTTTCCATCCAACCTAGAGATAGAACTCGTTTTTCTCGCGTTTTTAACTTCGCGATGTGTTTCAAGGGTAGCTACCTCGGCGCGCATTCATGATCCGGTCTCGATTCCACATCGCGACTAGATAAACAGTGATGACGTGATATCGGTCGCACCTGCGCGATCGCCGCTATCGCCCAGAAGAGTTGCGTACATACACGCAAGGTCGCAAGGTCACAAGAGCGTCGCCCAGGAATATCGCATTGATTTATCGATCGCGAGACGATCTCTCTTCCTGTTGTTAATAAAAAAAAACCTCTTCCTGACGCGCGCTTCCTTGATTCTTCTCGTCGGCGATTCATAATTGATCAGCTTACAGCGACGAGAGTTCATCAGGCGAATAACGATTACATTAGATGATTAGATCGAAGGTCTGTTTGTAGATATTTTTTTTTTTTTTTTTCTGTCGTGTCAACACGTTTGTGTTTTATCTATAGTTTTGTTAATACGAAGAGATATCGCTGATACGGCGGGTAGCTTTGATGAGTTACTCACTCTCGAGGTTTTTAATAACGGCTATTATTACGAACACGGTGATGTTCACGTTGGTATCGTAACAGCTATTGTTTCTTGCAAATAGTGTTTTATTTAAAAAAAAAATGTCTACCTTTAGATTCTTAGATGGTGTGATTAGCTAGTTCTCTAAGCGATACTTGCATCATAGATGGAATTATTGGATATATGTGTAAGATCGAGCGTGAGTGAAACCGCGTCAACTGCCGCGGTGAGGGTAGATTTCTCAGAGATCTTTATAATTAACGTTGAAAAAAAAAATGATTAAAAAAAAAAAAAAAAAAAAAAAAAAAACCTAAACGAGAGAAAATCTAAAAACGAAAGGGAGAAAACTTCCATATTTTTAACACAATATAATTTCTCTCTCCTCGAGAAATGATGAAATCGGATCGGTTTCTCTTCTCAATAACACGTTACAACGTTTTCTTGCGTCTGTTTTTCGGTCATAAGACATAAGTACGCGTCTAATGGTTCACTTTAAATTGCGGAAAGATATACGAAAGCGTTCGGGAAAGAAACATCTTGCGTTGGTTGGTTCTCGGAACCAAGAAATCGGCGCGCACACGGAGCAGCAACGAGATCGAGAGCGCGACTCAATTATACCGAACCCGAGATGCCTGTGCCATGATCAGATCACAAAGAAGAAACAATAGATTTTTTAACGAGAGACGACCTTAGCCGTGCCTACACACGGAATCATCACGTCGCTTTCAGATCGCTCGCCATGTTTGACTTGCCTCGCATTTTTCTTCAAACACAAAGAAAGAAAAATTCTTTTTCATACGACAACATTATATATATATATATATATGACAATTGATTTTTATTTTACTATCTTATCGTATCTTCTTGTTTTACATTTTTAACATCTTGTCTCTTGGACTATAAGTTTTTAACAATTGAACCGAGACTATGTTTTACTATGATTTTAAATATATAGTTTGAAAGTAAAATTATATGATACCACAAATTTTTTCAATAAACGGAAACTATAGAACTTACAAGAATAATTAGTTTTTATTACTAAAAAAAACTCTCCATAGGGTCAAGTCGAGAAATTTTAGATCTCAGCGCGTTACATAAACTGGCAGAAAGAAGATAGACATGTTTTTCGCGCTATGTATTCCATTTTTTTTTTTTTTTTCACAAAGAGCGCGTCCCATCTTTCCCAAACAAAAGAGCCGCAATCGCGTTTTCCGTCGCCGCTGACCGAGTGCGACACCGCCGTTGCTATTCCTCGCCTCTCACGTGTCGGCGCGCTTTAATGACATGCAATTTTGCAACGTATCTTTGCCGAGTCCTTGGGCCGGGAAACTATATAAACCGACTGTTTATAATTGGACAGACTAGCCGCCAGGATTTTTAACCAGGCAGGATGTCGTTCTACACTCTCGCCGTCTTCTGCGCTACCGCGTTCGTGCTCGTCGCGGCTCAAGACATCGAGCTTCGTAAGTCCTTTTTTTGTCCAGTCATTACTTTTCTCAACCTTCAAAGGGTCGTCTCCGTAAACGCGTCAAATTAGTTTGCGTTTGAATCATTGCTTCTTTTCAGTCCTGTATCGCGTATAGTTTTTGAAAAAGGAAATCACGACCTTGTTAGTATCAAATAATATTTATGACAGTCTCGTGTGTGTCACTTTATAGAGAGTGTGTGACAAACTTGAGTAATAATAACTTGCAATTTTTTTTCACGCGTTGATGATTTTTTAATTCTTATAATAATGAACAAATCGTTTATGATTTCATATACAGAGACGTTAGTGATTTTTTTTATCTTGAGTTGTGCAATTGAATTCATTTCACGCAATCTAATTATAATATAGATTCACTAATTGTGAGAAATCTTAATTAACGCGTCTATTCTATGGAAATTAAAATCGTAAGAATATGTTTTTTTTTTTTTTTTCAAGCTTGTATGAGTCATAATGTTATCAATTAAAATTATTTGCAATGCATGCTCTTTAGCGCGTTTATTGACGCGTCTGCTATATTGACACTACATCGTTATATTTCACTTTCACTTTCTTATACTTTAAAGATTAAAACAAACAAAAAAACAAATACCGGCAATGACATTATAAGAAATTGAAATGACAGAAATTACATCACGAGGCAAATAAAATTTGAAGTGGACGCAAATCTAAGTCAATTTCAATACGCAACTTCGAATAATTTTTTGTACACGAAGATACACATTTTATATGACTGAGATAAAGAGATTTATGTTTATGGTTGAGTGATCAGTAATTTCGAATGTAAATTTACACACGCATTCGCAGTTACGGTTGAACGGACAATAATTGCACAAGTGTACACATTTATTACTCATTTAATTAGATCAGTTTTTACTCCGTCGTAATAGCATAATTAATCCTTCTTTAGTTAGCGAAATATTGCGAACATTTAGAGGTTTTAGTGACGTGCTATCATTTAATCGTATTATCGGAAAAAAAGAATATTTTTTTTATTAATTTTACAATCGATAAGTTTGCAATTGCTTGTTGCAATTGCTTTTCTCGACCAGTTTGCACGGTGATAAACAATTCTATCAAAATGTTCATTTCAATTCTATTCAATTCTGTTCTACTAAAATATTCATTTTTTAAAAAGAACCATCATTTGTTTGTCGAAAATCTTAAATGTCAAAAATTAATTCGCGCGTAAAGTGATAAATAATTTTCAAGTAATGTCAACGTTAGAATTTTCATTATTTTACTACCACGTAATTTTGTACAGAAATATTTGAGACAAGTATGCAACTCGTAATGTCAATGTTCGATACGTTTATCTCTCTCTAAATCATTTTTCACACAGCCGTGCAGACCTGCAGCCGTGATGCACCCGACTACACGTCATGTCTGAGACTTGCGATGCAGGAAGCATGGCCGTCCTTTATCTCAGGTATTATTTTTACCTTAACTATTACACTAATTTACTTCATTGTATTTTATATATTGCATTTATAGCAATATTTAAATATACTTGAGCAAGGACGATTTTTTCCACCGCACTAATAATGTCGTGTCGGTAATTCAATTTCTTTCAAAAGGTATTCCGCAACTCGAGATCCCGGTTTTGGATCCGTACTTCACCGATCATCAGAGAACAGTTTACGAATCAAACAACATCAAGGCGGACATAACGGTCACAAACGTTAACACTTACGGACTCGCGAAGGCTCAGTTTCTGGCGGTAAGACCGCATCATTCTCCCGATTTCTTCAAATTGGAAGTCGACGTTGAGTTGCCGAAGGCGCTTATCGAGGGTAACTACAAGGCGGACGGATCTCTAGGATCGTTCCAAATTGGCGGCGAAGGTACGTGATTGAAAAATGTGCAGTTCTTATTAAATTTTTTAAATATTTAACTTCTTTTGTCGAGTCTTTAAAACTGTTTTTTTTTATTCTTTAATCTTTTACGCGCGATAGGATTCTTCAACATCAGCATGGAGGATATCAAGGCCACGTGGGCCATGGAAGGACCCGTGGCTAACGACAGATGGACGATCGAGCACTTCCACCTGAACCCGGAAGTCGGCAAAATGCAGGTCTGGTTCAGCGATATGTTCAACGGTAACGAGGAACTCAGTAAGTATCTAAAACATATACAAATTGTTTTTTTTTTTTTTTTTTTTTTAATAATTTTATACTAAAATCAAATTACTCAAGAATAATGTAAAAAAAAAAAAAAAAATATTAGATGCAACGCGCGTTGTTAAAAATACATTTTTATCTCAAGTCACAATTGCCGCTTATTGCCATCTAACAATTATCTCGTTATATCACTTTGGCGATTAGATGTTTGAAACACACAAATACGTGTTCCGTAATCCCGTCTTACATAAAGCGGTATCTGTGCGAATTCGATCAATCTCGTTTCCACACGCGTTCTCTTTCCGCCTCGGGAGATGTCGTGTGTTGCGTGACACGTTGTAAATTTCACTTGCAGATCAAGCCGCCATGAAATTCGTCAACGAGTATTGGCCGCAGTTGTACCGCACGATGTTGCCGTTCGTGGCGAAGAACTGGGACGAGCATCTCACCGAAGTCAGCAACCGCATATTCTCTAAGGTTTCTTTCTCGAAAACTTTCCCGTGAGATCTAGACACGATTCCTTCGTAGCCGTAGTAACGATCGAAGATAAGCGCGCGTCGAATTTAGAATCGCGAATATTTTATACGCGTTGAACTCGCGTTCGAAAACGCGGCGCGAAGGCGCGTAACAACAACCGCAAAAAGTTCCCCTCTCTCTGGGAAGTCCGCAAACACATCCGTGATAATCTTTACTTTTTTTCTCTCCCTTTCGTGATAGTGTTATCTATATATGTATGTAATTTTTATTTTTTTTTTTTGCACATCATCGACATGCGTGTAAATAGTGCGATAGTTTGTAATAACTATGAAGTATATAAATAGTAGATTTACTTCTAGCATTGTTATTATTATCGTTTTACTCTTATTTTCCTGAAATTCACACTTGGTGAAAAGTTGTTTTTTTTTGTGTAAAGCATAAACGTGTAATAAAATACATGGAGAAAAGTAACACGGACAATGCCAAAAGTCAAGTTTTTGACAATTGCTTCGAATAATTATTTACGTCAAAGTTAAAAAATTGAAGATAAAATTGAAAAAATTTGTTGTTACATATCTTTATTGTATAATCCATTACAATATATATTTGTTAATTGCCATTGTGCCATTAAGCAAATTACCACATCTGATAGTATATATGACGCTGTCTAAAAAAAAACTCAAATTTCAACGCTTGTTTGACAACTTCTGCTCGGATTTATTTACTACTTTTTTTTTTTCTTTCCCAATCACGAATGAATCGTAAAACTCGCAAGTCGTGTGTTTTAGAAACATCGGAATAAAATCACAGCCGATACTGGTGTGGGATTAGCTCACGCAAGCGCGGGGTGACACATTTTGCTTCAAATATCGTCTTCAAATGTACGTTGCAACTTGCGAAAAAATACTCGAAGAGAGAATGTGGTAAAATCTTAGAAAAAAAAATAATGTAATCGGTATATAAAAATCACAGTTTACACTACCTTCAAGTGATAAATTAGTGACGTTTTTGTTGTAAATCTAAGAATAATCGAGACGTTCTACATTTTATAGAGCACGTGCCCAGTTCCCGTTATACATTTCATATTAAAGAGCGATCGATCGATTTTACCGAGGGGAGAAAAATAACGGTCGCTATATATATATATATATATATATATATATCGTATGTGTAAAAGATAAGGTAAGGTAAGCTTAAGGTATAAGGAACGATTCCACTGGCACATGCCGCAACAGTTGGTTGACAATTCCGGCGAAGAGCGCCGACAATTTTCTCTTCAGCTGCGGTTCCATCAACTTCAGCACTTCCTGCCCGTTTTCCCGTAGAAAGAGATTGGTCGCCTCGGCTGCAAAAAATCGAGACAGAGCGAGTGAAGCAACGTAAAGGATCGCGAGAAGAGATTTTCGATCTAAAAAAAAAAAAAAAAAAAAAAAAAAAAAAAAAAAAAAAATGATCCGCGCGATTTGCTCACTGAGTATTCGATTGTTCTTGAAGATCTTGCTGACGCGCATCTGCACGTCCTTCACGCCAAGCACGACGTCGAGGTTCTCCACGTGCAGATACGTCTTCTCGTTTTGCAATTTCGTCGACACGGTGCCTCTGACTAGAGCTCTGGCGTCGCCGAAGCGCGCGTGAAACGTTCCGTTTCCGCTGGCAGGCAAAATGATCAACACGCCGGAACTGCGGACAAATCAAAAATTTGCCAGAAAATAGAATAATTCGAGAATAATTATTTCATCGCTCGTCGGATCAACGGAGAAGTGTGCTCGTATAATGAAACATTATTTCAATACACATCAATGCAATTTTTTGTTATCTGACGGTATTTTTTCTTTTACGTAGCTTACGAATCTACCTGGAATAATGCGCGTCTAATATAAGAGCCGGCATTCGCACAATGGTCTGGAACGGCGATCCGAGTTTGATATCCTCCACTGTGTAGTTGCTTGCTCCCCTTACGAAGAGGTCGCGTAGCTGAACTTTGTAACCGTTCACACCACCTGTCAGAGAGAGAGTCAGCTCGTCCATCTGTTGGAACAAGCAGAATGTAAAGCGAACGCGCGTAACGGCGAAGGTCCGATTCGAAATCTTTACATCTCTCTGAGTGTCATTGCGCAGAAAAATTTTCTGCGCCATCTCTCTCTCTCTCGAGAGAGAGATGATTTAAACCTGCCTGCGAGACAGATGCGCTTTGAATTGTTGTGCTTTAAATCAATGTCTTCCGTGATATAAAAAATATTTACAATCGCAATATTTACCATATCGCACATTTATCTGAACGTTAATTAAGTTTGATTATCGAATGCGATAACCCGTTTGCTTCGCACCTGGTTGCAACACGATTTATTTGCAGTTTTAATATTTCTGCCGCGACATTCTGTGCGTTTGACTCTTACGGACTTTAGATGATGATCTCAATTTCTATAAACTGCTTAAACTTACGCGAAACGGTTCCACCGCGGGTAATTCGATTTCGGGTATTCCGGCGCTCAGGTAGGGTCGCAGATGATGCAGAGCGTCGATCAGACAGGTTATCAGTTTCGGATCGCTTCTGGAACATTGCTTCACGTACTCGGCTGCAAGAAGACACGGGCTACATGGCAGATCGGCCGTCTCGTTTAACGCATAACTTAAAGTCACGTAAATTTTTTTAATTACGCATATACGATATAATAATAATCTTCGATCTTTGCGAATTTTTCCGTTTTCTCGATTATTTTTCAGCGAGAGAAATTTGACGTTCTAGGTCGGACAAGAGTAAAAGCGCCGATGAGCAAAAAGCGTCTTAGCCGCCACACTCGTGTTAAAAGTGAAAGTATTATCTCGTGACAATATGCACCTTATGAGCGGCGGCGCACTGTAAATTGGTACGGCTGCTGGAGGTCATCTATGTCGAGAGTATTTTTTTGTTTTTACAGAGATTTTGCGCAACAGACCTTTGCGCAAGATTTTCCGTGCAATAGGTACACAAAACTTTAAAGCAAAAATCAGGAGATTTTACTAACTCTCAAATATTTTACTTATTAATTTTAGGTAATTACAGTGACAGTTATTGTTTTTTTTTTTTTTAAATGTCGCGGTATATTTTCTCTAATGTTTTATCAAAAGGAGATTTTACTAACTCTTAAATATTTTACTTATTAATTTTAGCTAATTACAGTGACAGTTATTGTTTTTTTTTTAAATGTCGCGGTATATTTTCTCTAATGTTTTATCAAAACAAATTGAGATAACAGTTTCAATTGTTATCTTTAACCGCGATAAGATTTTCTTCGCGTAGATGTGTTTTCACATTTAGACTTGCGTCTGATTGTAAATATAGAAACTTCGTGCGCGTCTCTGATGTACTTGTCCACCACGTTGCGGCATTTTCTACGGAAATGGAGATCCGCTTTTGCGACAGTGTAACACGATTGCGTGCAGAAAATTGCACGTAATTTGAATTGCAGTTTTCTTTATTGCAAAAAAAAAAGTATTTTACAACAAACAGAACTTTGTAAAAAAAGTTACTCAATCGCCATCTGTGTTCTCCATAAAAGTAATTATTTTCATCGCAATTTTCTCGCACTGTCGATCAATTATCACTTTATTCATTGAACCGAGATGTCTTACCTAAAATTTATTTATTTCAAAACTTTAAACAAAAACACGCTGATATTGATTTATTTTATTTTTTTAACATATTGATTGCACTTACGGCTGGAATCAGAGGACAGAATCGCCGTGGAACCGACGACGAGAACGAGGATAGCCCACAGTCTCCCGATCATGGTTTCGATCACGGGGGGGCAATCGGGACGACGATCTCGCGGAAGTGCTGCTAGATCGAGTTTGATCAGAATTCGCGGTCTCTTCCGACGGTTCCAACAAATTGTCGTTGCGCGCGAGATGATCGTCAGATACGCGAATTCGACTAAAAGAAATCTCGCGAATCTCCCGGTTAAACGACACTTTAACGACGCCAAAGCAACACTGACTATGCAAGGAAGGGCATTGACAGATGGCAGATCGCGGAGCTACACTCCGTGTATACTTTCACTGCTGCAACTCAATGCACCTGTGCGCCTCCTTCGTCGTCTGCACTAGCAGACGAGTCTCGCTTCGAGATCCTAGGGGACAGCTTTAGACGAAAGTGGCTTGCCCCCCCCGGAAGGGAGGAGAGAGAACGCGCAGCGAGATGTGATGGTGAGTAATAGCATTTGTATGAGAACAACATTTTCGATCGATACATAATAATGATAGATCCAGTCGCGGCGCGCCGTGTGTGTGCGAAATCGCGATGTGAAAGCACGCTGCTTTCATAAATTACCAATTCTCATAAATAATTTATCAACCTTGCGCGTTTTCAAGATAAATTGAATTTCGTTATCTTTATCGCGATAAATCAAAGAAATGTTTTAATCAAAAACGCCGGAGAATAGAAAATATTACAAACATATTATTCGAAAAATTATATTTGCCCTATATTTGTTTTCTTGCATAAGTTTACGCATACGAATAAAGGAAAATCGATAAGAAAACGTGAGAACGTGGTAACTTTTTCTTTTTGTAATATTACGACAGAAAAAATTGCGCGCGAGAATCGTGTGACCGATTCTTTTTTTTTTTTTTTTATAGTTCAGCATGAATGAGAGAGATTTCTCGTTCTCAGTTGGAATTTCTGTTCGAAAATTCAACAAAGACTCGTGAGACGAGACAATACTCTCATGCGCAATGTAAAATACCAGATGTCGATAACGCACGATTGCCTTACCCCGTACGTACGTACGTATCTCTCGTGCGATGATGTAACAAGTCGTTTGCATTCGCAATTAAGCCGATGCGTGAATTGCACAGTGAGATTTCGATGTTACGAGCACGTGTGCAATATTACGTATAATTGATTGTCTTATTACGTCAGACATTTGTGACAATATTATCAACTTTACTAATATTGCGAAGTATTATTAAAAAGACATTAAGTTTTTAGAATCATATTTATTACTAATAAATATTTATTTTTAATAAATATGATTTTAAAAACTAAACTATTTTTAATAAATATGATTCTCAACGAACTTTGTATAAGAAATGTTTTACTTTTTTTCGATCCAATAGGAACTGATCGCTACTGCGAGAAAACAATGAAGCACGAGAGACTAGTTGGTTATCTACGTATAGGAGCCGCTTGGTGCGCTCAGAAAAAAACGAGAAAGAGACATAAAAGAAATAGATGGATATAGACAGATAGATAGAGAGATAGAGATAGAAAAAGAGAGAAATAGATAGATAAAAAAAGAGAGAGAGAGAGAAACAAACAGAAAATTTACTTAATCTTTTTGTCCGCAGACATGGATCTCCCAGACCCGCTCAGAAATTGCGCATCGGCGTTTCCAAAAAAAAATTCCGAAGATATAAGTGTTTTTTTAAACACTTATATCTTTGAAGCAACTAAAGATTTTTTCAATTTGTTTTTTTGTTTATCCACCCAGAATTGTTCAATCTTTTGATTCAAAAAAAGAAAGTAAAAAAATATTGATTTTTTGCGGAGATATTTGGTCATTGCAACAGTTGAAGTGTGAGCTGGTACATTGTCAATGTGATCATTGAGAACTATCACATTACTTTGGCGAACTGAACACACTACGTGATATAACGAGCCAGCGTGATATTTGTTTTATTCAGATTAACTTTTTCAATAGCAATGCGATGCCTATTAGTATTATTATTTGCGTCATTGCGTAATCGTTTTTGTTGTTCTTAAATGTGAAGGAATATATGAATATGAATATACATGTATATATATATATATATAC
>NW_018020737.1:251441-255782 GCF_002006095.1 Pseudomyrmex gracilis
TCATCGTCTTTCTAAATTTTAACGCGTCTTAGGGCCGTAGTGCGGTAGTGACACTTTTCCGGACATGGGTCCCTATACTCAAATGTTTTCTACTGTTGCACTGAATAACCCCTAGAAGTTTGATCCCATAGTTCTGAAACACCCTGTATATATATATATGACGTAAGAAAAGAATAAATATTCATAAAGCTGAGCATTGGATATAATTATAACAGAAATAAAATTAAGAATAAAAAATTTCAGACAAACAACGTCTGCGAATAAAAAGTAAGCATTTCTGAAAAAAAATAACTAGTATTTCTTCTCAATGACGTATCTTTCAGGATAAAAAGGAGAAAGATGTGGCTTTGTAGGAACACTTGTATTTTGTGGAGCTAGTCAAGTTGCATCTCTGCGATTGTGTCGTTCGCTTGTCGGTTAGGTGAGTATCCACATTGAGGAGTCAAATAATTACAATCTGACGTTTTTACAAAAAAAGGTAGGACAAAACATTTGTAAAAAACTTTTTGAAAAAACTAAATATTATAACTGTTACATATTGTAACAGCAAGGGAGCGTGTCGCGCGTTGACAAGATCATGTCGTAATTTTAAATCTCACATTTCCTTTATCACGAATCAAATAATGCGCGAGTTAATATTGAAAATTGTAGCTTGATGTATCAGGTCTACCGGAAAGTTCTGTCCGTTTTTGAAATAAAACAAAATACAAATTTTTTTTAATTTTTCAAAAATGGGATATACAAATTGCCCTCACGCTGGCAAGAAATCATTAATAACAATTATATTACTTGATAAAGTTTATTGACGGTAAGAAAAATTTGTTTATTTTGTTTTATTCCAAAAACGGACAGAACTTTCCGGTAGACCTAATATATAATACCCGTATTTTGTTACGTATTCAATTGATTTACTGCAAGTCGTTTTACAACAGCGTAAAAGGATTTGAACAATCGGTTGTCTAAATCGTCCGAATTAAAAATATAAATTTTTGCGCTTTGTAAGAGAGCGTATACTCAAATCTAACATCAATCGTATCTCGTATGTCAATGTGTACGCTGAGATCGGTATGTTCGTAGATGTACGTACGATTCGGTCAATTAACAGCACGTCGGCGACTCTACGTCGACGTGTGAGCGAAAGTAAAATCGAAACAATATCATTATCTTTGTCAGTTTGTATCCGAACATCTAACGGCTTGCGAGAAACTAGATGAGAAGATAGTTAATGCGAACTCTGCGATAATAACAAAAAAAAAAAAAACATGAACGCTTTTAAGTATCGCTTAAGAAACGTCGAATTATTAAGATCAATTTTTTTTCTCGAGTGTCGCACAAAGTTTTCTTTGTGTCATTAGCATAAACAATAAAACAGCAAGTGTATTGGTAACGAGGCCTTCAATGAATGCACACGTGTGATGAAGCGCAATTATTACATCTCTGTCTTAAAAGAAGACACGTTTAATTGCTCAATAGAAAACAACAAATTTGAAGAAAAACTCGCAATATCGCTATTATCTTCTTAAATATCTTTAAAATATCTTTTTTCTCTGTGACTCTTTTGCGTTGTCTGGGTTAGTCGGTCTATATTTGTTTGTGACATTGATTGCAATTGTTTTTCCAGAAAATTAAAGTTTTTCTGGTTATGCAGTGAAGAAACCAGAACGAATTACTGCTGCAAAAAAATACGTTACGCAACTTTATTAATCTTTCAGATATAAGTCTCTGAGACACACACCCAAAAATTTCAGACCGGTATTTTTATTAGGTATTAATTTAGCATGACATTTGAAGGCTACGCAAAAATTTTAAGAACTTGGACGATAGGCCTTGCGAAAAGAATTTGAGAGACTTAGGTTTAGACAAGACGTTGGCATTTTGAAAAGCAAGTAAATTTTTTTTTCAGTTTCTGCACTTCTGATATATTAAAAAATTGTTGTTTTTTTTATAATTTTATCAAAGTATATTTATAGCGATTTATTATTTATAGATTACGGCGCGCAGATGTATCTTGTGTAATGTATCTTCAAAACTATTGAAGATTTTTTCAATCAGTTTTCTTTTATCGACGCAGAATTGTTGAACCGTTCGATTAAAAACAAAAGAAATTGAAAAAAAATATTGATCTTTTGTGCGAAGATATTTAAACTTAAATTCGCGTGGATCTTGCAGACCCAGTTTGAACAACTTGTAGATCATATTTTATGTCTGGCACTGAGGGATTAAACTATCAACTTTGTCCAATTATATCTTGGTGTTCTAAATATTTGTGAATTATCTTTCGCTATGGTGTTGCCCAGCAGTTTTGTTTTTTTTTTTTATAAGAGAATGTTTTTTTAATAAGTTGTCTCACGATTTGCAAAACAACTATCTAATTTTCTAATTTAAATGCCGTAGCCATTTGCATTCGGTCACACTCCTGTGTTATATAAAAGAATTATCAAATTCATAAAATGTTTGTTAATACGATTTCATCACAGAAACAGATTATGTAATGCATCCTTCTTTAAAAATTAGGGGTCTTCGAAACAGGCTCGTTCCTTTTTCTCTCAGATACGTTATAAGCAGTGAAAGTGTGCGGTACGCATTTCTCGTCCGGGTGGTGTTTTAAACATACAATTGTTTCTCTTCCATAAATCCGATGTTGAGTAGTTTTGTCTGTCTTTTTTTTTAGGGTTATCCAAGAGAGAGAGAGAGAGAGAGAAAGAGAGAAAGCTCAGAAATGCAGCTGAGAACTGCCATGCTGGCTCTTCTAACATGCGTCTCGGCCGCCGCCGAGTTCGGTGAGTAACGTCTCTTCGGCTGGTGAATTCAACGCTTGCGCGCGAACCTAGTTCGCGTCAGTGATTTCAACGCCCGTAACAATCCTACCGTCAGTGATTTCAACGCCCGTAACCAATCTACCGTCAGTGATTTCAACAGTTGTAACGCAATTCGATAGTTTTGACAAGGAAAATCTCTACTCACATTTTGTCATGGAAGATGTTCAGTCAGTGCTTTGTTATCTCAGCTAAAGTGTATGAAAATTAATTAAAATTAAAATTTGTATTATTAAATAATATTTAACAATTAAATCCTATTGAAGCTTCGATAAGTTACTAAACTAAGAAATATATTTACGGTCATCCGAACCGATCGCAGGATGTTGTGCGGAAAACTGCGTGTATATATATATATATACATATATATATATATATATTTGTTTGCGTGTAAATTTTAAACAATATTTGTATTATTAAATAATATTGATGTGTGGCATATAATCCATTTTAGTAGATTACATAAAGTGTGAGCAACGTGTGCGAAATGTTTTCAGAGAGCGCAATACTCAAACCCGAGATGTTTGAAAGTGAAAGTTTATTACGTGAATTGCGTTTACGGGCAATTCTGCGAAAAATTTTTTTCGACGATCTCTCATTTCTTCGATGTTTTGTTTACGAGCTGCTGCTTTCAGAGGATCATTTTAAAGACTGTCATCCCAACGTGCCGGGTTTCGATGTCTGTGTGCGAAAAGGACTGAACATGATCCAACCTTACTTCAAGACCGGCTTGGTCAAGTACAACGTGCGACCGTTCGATCCGCATTTTGCCAAGGAAATAACAGCTAGTAGAGGACTGCCGAATTTCGGCTTCACTCTGACTCTGCAAAACGTCACCGAGATCGGATGGAACATGAGCAAAGTGACAAAATTCGTTTCCGATTTGAAAAATTACAAGGTGAGCGCAAATGTTGTAGTCATCGATACAAATTAAGCAAACGACGTATCGTGCGAATTTCGAGGTGACCATGTGGTTATTCGGAATATCGCGTTACTCTTATCGCTTTTCTTTGCAATGCGCATTGTAACTTATGGCGTTTGTGTTTTTCTAAGATGTCAAACAATTTGTAAAAAAAAAAAAAAATAATATTTATTTATGACAAAATTGTAATTAAATATAAGTAATTTTTATAAACATTGTGTTTATTAGATTGTGTACACGCAAACTTTTCCGGAGAAGTATCTGAATGGCAGTTATGAATTTAAAGCAGTGGTTCTCAGTTCTAGTTTTCAAAATAAAGGAAAATTCTCAATGGCTTTGTGTAAGTAGTAACGTAACAGATATTTATTTTTAATTAAGAATTAAATATAAAAAAAATATATTTTTAAAAATTATAAGAATTTTTACTTTTGAGATTTTTTCAGATCTTGCTACCAATTACATGTAACAATTATATTGTAACTTATGGCGTTTGTGTTTTTCTAAGATGTTAAACACTTTGTGAAAAAAATAATATTTATGGCAAAATTGTAATTCAATAAGTAATTTTTATAAACAGTAATTTTTATATATATTTATATATAT